>NC_064854.1:100982522-101282522 GCF_024139225.1 Suncus etruscus
GGAGAGGGTTTGGGGGGTGCGCTCACAGCCTGGACCCAGGTATCTTCTAAGTCGGATTTCCCTTTCCTTTTTTGCTGTTGCCCTTTTAGCAAGAATGCCGGAGGGCATTCTGAATTCCCTTTGAAAGAATCTATACATTGAAACCCTCTACACTTTACCTTGGATTATCCATAGCCTTCAGACTTTGGCCTTGCACAATAGCTGAGTTGAGGAGATCTGAAAGATATGGAAGGAGTTTTGCTACTGCTGAAAATATATCGAAGAATCCGTAAAAAATTTTGACTCACATCCAGTCGTTTTTTCCACAATGAGAAGAATCACTGTGTGTGTTGTGGTGGTGGGGTGGAGGGAGAAGAGATGCCTTAAAACTAGAATTTGTAGAGAAATGCTAAGATTTCAGGTGTTTTCTATCCAGTGAGAGGCTGCATAATTGAGACACAGTGTCAAATCTTTTTAAGAATTCCACTGGAGTTTTTATTCTTAAAGTGGAAATACCCATCTCTTGGACTCCAGGAAAAAGAAAGCTGGGTTCCCAGATTCAGAGAGTTGGAATTGCTTTTTCTCTTCTTCTGTGAATTTTCTCCTTCAACTATCTCGTAATTAAAGAGCATTACCAATATATAACAATAAACTCAACTAGTTACCATTCCAAAGGTGTCAGCTAAAATCTGATTTGTGGAGGAGAGGGGGGTCTGGCTGCATTTCCCTCTCTTAGACTTTGGATTAGTCATTGTATGAGAGAAAGAAAAAAAAATCAGGTTTTTTTTTTTTTTTTGAAAAGTAAAGTAAACAGCCTCCAACTGCTGAACCTTGACAACCCAAATTAAGGAAGCAGGAGAGATCAAACAGAACTGCTGCTGGGTTGTTGTCAGGAGCGCTACATGGAGAACCCTGGACTATTCCATCAAGCAGCAAAGCTATATATTCACTAATGCAGAAATGGACCATTGCAAATGCTGATCTTTGTTGCAAGCGGAGTCTCACTTGAAAGCAAGACAGTACTCAGACCCTTTCTGGCTAATATTTGAGTTTCTTATGGATGTTAAGTTTCTAAATATAGTTATTGCAGTGCATTCTTCTTTATGAAGACAATACACCCAAAAGGCATTCAGAGACTATTAAGTCTTCCAGAGTCTGTCTAGCTACCCAGAACTGTGCATGGAATTCTTTTTTACCAACATTAGACTCCTACACTAGAGTTAGATAACGTTTTCTCACATCAAGCTTAGAAGATCTGCCTTGTCAGGAAAGCCAAGGTTTTGTATGTGAGGGTTTAAATCTGATGTGAAGCTATAAAAAAAAATAAAAATTCCCTGGTGATGAAGTTTTGTGTCAGCCCACTCTTGGAATTTAAAAAGGCGAGAGAGAGCATTCTCCAGATTAGACATAACCTCTTTTTTTAGATCGACATTCAACATGACCACGTTGCTACTTTTATTTCAGTTCTCTCTAACTTGTTCTTGCTTGTTGTCTAGGAAAAATTCGACTGCTTTACATTTTGAAAGGGCATAGTAACAGGAATTGCTTTAGCATTTTGTTTTCACAGGTTTATCAAAGTCTAATCAAAGGAACATCAACTATTCAAAGTTAACTGTCTCAAAATAAGGGTCAGAGTGTTGGAGCTATCTGTAAGGATTTGTGTTGATATTTAAGCCTTGCAGTATAAACTGTGTAACATGTATGCTTTTATTTATTTATTTTTTTTGCTATAAACTCTCCCCATGTTAAATGTCCTTTTTAATGAAAGAGAACAAACTAGGGAAAAGGATAAGTAAACGAAGAAGAAAAAAATAATTGTCACTTAAATATTGTATTTTAAAATAATAAATGTTGATCACTTAGTATTTTATGCTTTGTGTGTATGTGGGAGTTTCATAACTTTGGTGCTCAATGTGCTTCAAAGTCTGTGGCTTTTATTGGCTGTACCGTTTATTGTATAATTAAACAATGTAAGTTAAACATACACATGGATGCTGTTAGGTAATTTTCTGCAGTATGTAATGTTGTTTAAGAAGTTATAAATATTTTCTGGTTAAATCATGTGTACCAGCAACAACAAAAGTTAACTGGGTTAATATTGAGTCTAGGAATGGTTTTCTGTTACTAAGTTTTTCCTTGCTTCTCTTAAGACTCTACTCCTGGCACTGTATCTTTGCATTCTTAAGTGCTATTGAAGGGTATATGTCTATTTTCAGCAGTTATTTAAGTTAGCAGCAAAAATACTGTGTTCTGTCCTAAGCAAATAGACCTGTATCACAGCATGTTAAATTTTAACATGGACAGCATTAACATTAAGAAAGAGAAGGAAAAATATAGCAGATGTGACAACTTCTTTGAACCTAGCTTCTTTCTTGCATTCAATCTTATTGTGTTATTTATTTGGGTTTCGTGTGTTTTCAAGATTCAAACTGAATTTTGGAATGTAACCTTGTAAAATTCCTCATCGCAAAAAAAAAAAAAAAAAAGTATGCGTATTCCATGTTAGGTATTATACCAACTGCATTTTCAGCTGCTATGCCTAGAATATATATAGGACATTGTAAGAGTTCTGTCATTTAAAAATAATTTTAAGCATGCGATAATAAAATTTAAATAGATTTCAGGTTGTCAGAAAATAGTCTAAATTTTGTTTATGATTCAGTTACTTTAAGGTACTTACATTAAAGAAACTCATTTAAGCCCTGACTGAAGAGCATTAAGTGGGGAGGGAAGCCCTCCAAAGAGCTCCCACTGCCCTTTGCTCTCCTGATAATCTTAAATTACTACAATTTCATTGCAACTTCAAGGCTCTGAGCATGAGCTGCTTCTCTCTGGCTGAAAAAGGGGTTCAAAGCATAGCTAGATTTGCACAGGTGGTATTTTTGTTTGTTTAAAAAAATTTTTTTTCTTTGCAGGGGCTTTGACTTTTTCTTTTCTTATCTTGTGTGTTAGGTGTCACTCTCTTTCTATAGAATTCAGCCATAGAAAATGCCATTTTGCTAAGTCAGCAGCATTGTCCTTTTGGAGTGTTAAGGTCTCGAGCAAGTAGGGGTTTGTTTTCTAAAGAAAATAATCTTAAGAGGTAACTGCTGTATAGACAGGTGAACTTCGTGCATGAGCCAACATATAATTTTACTATTGGCATGAGGGTTTTTTTTTCTCTTTATGTGATGGTACTAAATCTCACCAGGTGATAAAACACTAAGTCTGTGAATCAAGCCAGCAAGCTAGTTTGCAATTGGGCCTGTGAGTTTCTGAATGTCGGAACTTTCTATGTTGGCTCGCAAGCTACTTTGCCATATGTGTGCTATCCAAGGAGTCTTTCTAAAGCTGATTAAAAAAAATATTTCTCTTCCACAGTACATGGATGAATTCATATTAACGGTACCAAAGGCTGGAATATCAGCAAATTATTGAAATAAGAGGAATTCCTGAAATGGGTAGACCTGGCCAAATAGGAAGTCTCCAGTGCTTGACAGTTGCTTTTTAAAAGAGCTTTCCCTGCAACCCTGAGACTCACATAGTTTATTTCAATGTTCATGTGACAACGTGGCTAATGGAAGTTAAGTAGGTTTGGCTTTGCCACCAACTTAAAAATAAATGTTGCAAGGAACATTTGACTTCAAGAAGTGCTTTGGTTTTTCATCCCATAGGTAATATTCTTGCAATCATGGCTATAAGGCTGGTATTCTGGAAAGAAGGAGTACAGTCGTGTAAAGTGCATAGCAGTCGGTATATATAATCAGACTGTTCTTTGTTTCTTAAATTATTATTATTATTAATTATAGCTATGCTAAGGCATTTGAAGGGGGGGCTTTATGTAGAAGTCAGCTTCCATTCAATAAGAAGGTTGTGTTAGAAGTTGCATCCTTTTGCATGTACTGATTTTCCCTGTTCCAAAAGCTATTGATGAATTAGCTTCTGGATGTCTCTATAAGGTTTGATTTTCTTTTTTCAAATCTTTCTTGCTATTTTAAAAGTATATGCCCTGCCTTGTGCACGACAGGGGTTTATTTAGTAGATATTTTATGGGATTTAAAGTGAGAGTAGTATTTCTTACCTAGCCAGCCACAAGGAAAACGAGCTTCCTGAATCAAAGAAAATAGTCTCCTGGGCAAGTGTAAGTGGGGCTTTCCTCATGCTCCTCCCTGAGTTATTTTATTTTCAAAAAGTAGAGAGGGGCTCAATTTAGTGCGTTGATATTTGCAATTAAGTCATAGTAATTTAAGATGATTGAGAAAGTACAAAGGGCAGTAGGAGCTTTTTTAGTGGTCTCATCGTGATGCTTAAAGCTGCTCAATCGTGGGGTTAAATTAGTTTCTTCAATCTGAGTACTTAGAGCAACTAAATCGTAAACAAAATTTAGATTAGATCCTGACAACTAATAATCTATTTAAATTACATTAAAGTATCTGGGCAAAAATTTAATTAAAGACAGAAGTACTGTCAAGCCCTGTAAATATCTTGACAGGTCTACTCAAATGGAACTGATATCACGAAATATTTACATATGTCTGGTGTGTTCGGGAACATCTCAGCAGTGCCTGTACAAAGCTAATTGCACTTTCTTTCCAAATCACATATCTAATAAAAATAGGTTTTTTTTTTTGTTTGTGTGTCATTGTGTGTGTGTGTTTTTAAACGATCGTGACTGTGAAACATTGTGGTAAGCATTTTGTTTACTATTTAGTTCCTTAGCAGGTGATAGTTTTATATCTTTCAATTGCTAATTCAAAAAGCTGAGAAGGAGAATGATTGACTAGAAAGGTTGTATTATTCTTATTTTTTTTGGTTATATTTTGAAGATATCAAAGATGTTATAGGAAAACAATTTATTGAGAGGAAAAAAAATGGATCTGAGCATGGCACTATGGGACCTGAATTCTATGGAAAAGAATGCATCCATTAGGATGGGGTGGGGATTATTTTCTTCCCATTTCTTATTTGGCTGTTTATCTTAGTAGCAGGTAGATTAAACATCTCCGTTTCATTAGGCTCTCTTGATTTTTAGATTTGTGTGTGTGTTCATGCCTGTATACACACGTGTGTGATCTACTTTGTTTACTAAGACAGTATTTTTTCCAACATCACACTCACACTGAATTCCTGAGGTTGCTTTTGCTACCTCCTAACATGCAATTGAATCATAATCTGACTTTAAGAACAGTATTTGAAAATACATGGAACTTACTGATTTAACTACATAGCTGCTGCGTTTGTATTTTAAAAGACATTCCTGGTGTTCTCAGGACAGGAACTACTGCTTGGGGGAGGTTTATGGTGGACATTTTGCTTGAGACTCTCCAGTTCCACAACTTTTCAGAGATGTTCTCTTGCAGATTGGTAAACTCAGAATGTGAACCCTTGTACTCAGGTATGATGCTCAGGTGTGAAATTAAAAAACAAACAAACAAACAAAAAAAAAACCCTGCAGGTCTGAGTTGATTTTGTTTCAAAAGGAGTGAGTTTCCTTGCTTATTTCCTTGCTGGTTCTGGCTGTCATCCCTGCTGCTCTTTCTCATTCCTCTTCCATTCAAAACTCTCCTCTTCCTCTCTTTCCATCTCTCTATCAATCCCTTTTTCCTTTATCTCTATCTTTTTGCCTTCATATGAATTTATAAAAATACAGATTCTTAGATCTAAAATTTTAATGACTGATGTGAGAATGTACATTTTATTTATTTTATTTTATTTTATTGTTTGTTTTTTTGGATTACACCCAGCAGCGCTCAGGTGTTACTCCCGGCTCCATGCTGAGAAACCGCTCCTGGCAGGCTCAGGGGACCATATGGGATGCCAGGGATTCGAACCAATGACCTTCTGCCTGAAAGGCAAATGCCTTACCTCCATGTTATCTCTTCGGCCCGAGAATGTACATTTTAAACAAATTTCTGGTCATTTTTATTTCACACTAAATAGAGGCTCATGGACCAATCTTAATGATGCTAAAGGTGATGGCACTGAACCTTCACTTCAAATTTACTGTTGTTTTTGTTTTCCCTCGATCCCACCCTAAATTATTTTAATGCATTTGGATCTCTATTACAAGTCAGTACTGGTGACTTTTAAGTATGTACCAGTTCTAGATGCACAGTAGAGCCATGATGCCAAGCTTGAATGTAGTTGCACAGTTCTATGGTGTGCCATGTCTCAGATGGCGTTGCCTTCGCATTTTTGAAAAGCTCCCTACATAATTCTGATACCCACCAAAGTGAGAGCAGCGGCTTCTCAGTTATCAGAGTTGGATGAAAGCCCTGTGACTCTTCTCAAGGGTCTCACAACTGTTTGGACCTTGTGAAACCTAAGAGAAGGATATGGTTTCCCTTTTCAAAGACAAACACAAAAAGAAACATTAGCTACTTAGAGAAATAGAGGCAGAACAAGAGCCTCACAGTTCCACAAATTGGTAGGAATGACCTGGGACACTGCTAGTTTTTTTTTTTTACCAAGTCTCAGACATTTCCTTTCAAATTATGCCGTGCTTGCATCCATGTTTCCAATGGGCGTTGTCATGCTGTAGCTACCAATTAGTGTCAAGTGGCTTTCTGGAATTCTTTTTCTCTGAGTATTTCATCTTAATTTTAAAATTCGAAATGTTTTCTCATCAGGGTAACACCACTGCTGCAAGTATTTTGATTTTTTTTCTAGGTGTTTGGGGGAAATTCTTTATCATTGTCTGTATGTGATGGGACATGTAGGGATATGGATGGAAATAGCCTTGCCAAGGATGCCACACAAATAAAGCCAGCAGAACCCTAAGAAGAATGCACCCTCCAAGATTATGAGATAAAGGAAGATAAACTGCTATGGAGGCTTGTTTAAATATTCTGAGCTTCAGCTAAAGATCTAACCACAAAGATCGAAAGATATATGTAAATAAAAGTTGTACATTTTTGGGTCTATGTTAGTAATGGAACTTTTGAAGTTACCCAGCAATAAATGTCCAACATGACCTCACTGAAATTAAAAAAAATTTTTATTTGATTTTGGGTGTGGATTGACTGTAATTGATGCCAAAATGTTGGCAATTGTTTTAGGTTCAGAACTTCACAGTTGCTTTGGCTCTAGGTTTGGGTAGCATTTAGAATATTTCTGTAGCAAAGTTCTTTGATTTCTGTTCAGACCCTGAAGCACTTAGAATTTTTCTCTGATGGGCCAAGTTTTCAAACTAGAGCATCTCTACCCTGGAATAAGAGATTTTTAGAAGACATGAAAAAATGGAACTGATTGGAAAATTAAAAGGTCTGGCCAGAGAAGATGTATAGTTGGCTCTGTCACCTACTGTCACTGCTTGTTGAAGTCTACCAGGGGAACTTAAATCGCTTTGCCTTGTTTGTTGAAAAGAAGTTAGCCAGTCCATTAAGGATGGTTAAGTGATTAACTGCTCAATCATTAGAGAATCCATGACAGACCCATTTTAGTGCTGTATCATAGAAATTTTCCAGTCAAAAGTTTGTTGCACTTAATTATTTACACAGAGGGTTGTTGCTTCTTTATATGGGGACATCTTTAGAGGATGTTGCTGGCCTCATCCCATGTAAATGATTTTGAGGAAACAGTCTATTCAAGTCGGAAATGGTGCAGTCTTTGGTTTTCGCTTCTGGCCTTTGCCAGACGTGTTGCTGCAGACCTGGTGTTTTTGCATGTCTTCTCTGGGTTTAGCCAGGGTTCGGCCACTTCAATGTGTTCATATTATTTTCTAAATAATGGCTTTTGTTGCACTGTGATGCATGTTGACAGTAAATGCGCAGCTCTAACTTTGGTAAGCTTACAACAAATTCTTATGCTTGTAGAAGCAAGTCATCCTCCTTGCTGCTGACTGAGATGCCTCTCCTTTTAGTCTCTGTCCTGTGGCAGTGGTAGTACATGGACTGCATATTCTATGGTGGGGTGGACACTGGGGTGCAGGGGAATAACTTCTCCCATCTGGCAAAAATTTACCTCCTCTCATAGAACGTTGTCCCCACATTATATACAAGATGTGCTTCTAGTTTTATTTTCTGTGCACGTATTTGCAGCAATTCAGAATGAAAAAGAACTTATTTATGTGTTTATTTTTGTTGCTATTTTTTTGACTAGGAAGCAGGACACGTCTCTTGCACTAACTATTGAAATTGCGGCTATGTTGGAAATGGCTTTATTATTTTGTGTGTGTGTGTTGCTTTGAGCCACACCTGGCAATGTTCAGGGCCTATTCCTAGTTTAGCAATTAGGAATCCTTCCTGGACCATATGGGATGCTGAGGACTGAACCTGGGTTGGGAGCATGCAAGGCTCACAGCTTACCTGCTGTGCTCTCTCTCCAACCTTATAGATTTTTTTTTCAGTAACAGAGAACTGAGGGGAAATAATTGTTTAATAATAAATAGTTCAAAAATAGTAGATGAAGACTTTAAATCAGGGTGCAGGGTTCTGGTATTGTTATTCATACCCCAATTGTTGAGGAAAATGTGCTGCTTTGGCCATAAGCACTTTGATCTTTTGAGTTGAGAACAACTTTAGAGAAATCCAGCAGATATTTACCAAGCTATTTTTAAAAAACTTTATGCTTGCATCTTTCTGCTTTTATTATGAAACATGTAAGAGACCAGAACAGAGAATAATTCAGAGTATCCAGTGCACCTAAAACTTGGATTTAGTAAAGAATCCACTCCTGATTCAAGCCTGTGGTATAATCAATCCTTTTTCATCTTAACCCCGTTTCTTCCCTCTGGATGTCCAGTCTTGGCTTTTAGCTGCCTGTGTGTCATTCTGTGGAATTATTCATGTCTATGTCTGTAACACATACATACATTTCCCAGACATGGGTTTTCTCTTGCATGTTCAAGATTTATATATACATAATTTCTTGCTATATGTATTATTCAGTATCTTTTTTTTCTTGAGGGGCAATTAGTAAAGTTAGTAAAAAAAATTTCTTTTCGATGCGGATCTATATGTTATTCATTTTTCTCTGTGAACCTTTTGAAGCTGAGTATTAATTCAAGACATTTTTGCATTTGAACTTCAACTCTCACAGTATTCTGTTGTACCATACGTTAAAAATTGAATGTAAAACAGTCAATAGTATAAGTCAAATTTCATTTGCCACGGTGTTGTTGTTGTTGTTGTTGTTGTTTTGGAGGGGGAGGTGTGAAAATCAAACCTTATACCAAGAACTTTGAATTTAACATAATAAATCAAGCGAGTGATCTCTTTCATATAAGGGCGAGGGAAAAAAAAAAACAGGCAAAGCATGTATTTCAAGGAGCCTAGCCATTTTCTCATTCTTATTTAAAGACTTGGCTTAAAACTTAACAGTTACATATGCAGGGTAGCAAGTTAAGAAGCGATGTTTAATTAACAGGCGCTTTATACTTCTGTATCCTTGTTATGATATGGCACCTTGTTCTTCAGTGTAGAAAGTGATTTTTGCATATTTTAAAGGACTGGCATCTTTATGGTAAGAAAGCCATATAAATAAAGATATACTTAGATGAAAATCGGAACATGTTTTTAAAATAGTGTGTGTCTACTTTCAGCTCTGTTATCAAACTTGCTGCATAAGCCAGAGTTGATGCTCTGTGATTATGCTAATGACCAAAGGAATCAATGATGCACGACTAGATGAAATCAGTGGTATAATCGGAGGGAGTTATCAGGTTTTTTGTCATTAAATATTAGTGATAAATAATCCGCTGTTCATTTTGAGAAGATGGAACATATTTAATTCTGATGTACAGAGTTTCGATTTAGCTAGGCTCATCGCTAAGTGAAATGATAACCTTTTGTAATTTCAGAGGAAAGATAAAAGGCATTATGTCAGTATGCCTAACACACAAGGGCCATAGAGGTGTTTATCTTGACCAGCTAGGAAAGGGTGGAAAACTTTTTTCCCTTCCTAGAAAACTTGGACATTTGTAGCAATGTTTTATTAGGAATATCAGATATTGAGTAAATAGTACAATGACCAGAGATGTTAAACAAAATGAGTCTAATGGTAGATAGCATTTCCCTGAAGACTGGAGAAAAGTAAAACATAAGGGAAATGTTTGGACAACACTCTTTTTAGAAGATTGGCGTGTGTTAAAAAGGGACCATTAGAGTCAGTGCTGCCCATTAAACAATGACTTTTATTTTTAAAAAATCGAGTTTCTCATTACAAATAAAGTTATACTCAGTAATAGTTTATTTAAAGAGAAGTAATACTTGTAACTTAGCATCTTTTTTCTAGGTTCCTGAAACTGTGCAGGAGAACTCTGACACTACTTTCTTTGTTGCAAAGGGGTTTCTAAAGCAATTCTCTCTCGAAGACATTCCTCCCTGGATGGAATTCAGCAGTTGTTTTACTACTGCACAGTACCAAGTGACGAAAGAAAAAAAAGCAATTAATTAGCTCTGCTTTGTAGGATGTAAAGAAACAATGAAGTCTGTAAAAGAAGAAAAGCAGATCGAAGTCAGCAATGATATATTTTCCAACAAGTGCATTGTAAACGTGATTCTCTTGAAGAAACAGTCTCCCACCCCTGGTTGGAACCAGCCCTATGACACCATCTTCCTGTCCAATGCCCTGCTCATTCTTGTTGACTCTTACCAGCAATACCATCTGCTGTCCAGCAGTGAGTGGCCTTCTCTGTGGTAAGGCAGGCCAATTGGGTCAACTTCTGTGATCTGGCAGATGTCCATTGGGAGCTCAGATCAGGCCAGCCTCATTTTTATGTGTGTCCCAAGCCAAGATTTCAACTTGGTGAAAGGCTGTGGAATTTATTTCCCAGAGTGCTGCCCAAACTCTTTTCTTCTTTTCTTCAACTGCCTCCTAGGGCTGAGATGATTGCTTAATGCTCTTAATTATGCTGGATCCCTCTGTATTTTCGAACACCTGTGTGTAATTCAGATCATGGGTGGTCACAGAGCCTGGCTCGCCTAACAGCTCCTCTGTTCAAAATGGGGAAATCCCAAGGAGCCTGACCAGGCACTGTGCATGATGGGACTGAGGAAAGGCTTAAAGAGAATGTTTCCCTCAAACTGTCATTGTGCCATGTGAAAGTATCCTTATCCCTTGAGTTGGGGAGGGAGAGCCTTAGAGCAAGCGTAAGCCTTAGCGCCAGGGGGAGCCTTACAGCAGATCTCAGAAATAATAAGTTTTACAAAATAGATTTTATTCATCGCAAAATAGGATAGTCACTTTAGAATAAATACACTTTGGAGGTTTCTTCCAAAGCCAAACATACTCGTTCTCATTTGGATTCCTGGTACTTGCCCACAGGAATTAAAAATGTTCGTCCATACAAAAATATGACCATGGACAATTATAGCAGTTTTATTAATAATTACCAAACCTTGGAAGTGATTGGATGTCCACCAGAGGGTGAATGTATATGTAACTGCCATCTGTCAGACATGCAATATTATTTGAGAGCAAAAAGAAATGCACTGGGTTGGAGCAGTAGTATAGTGGGTAGAGCACTTGCTTTGCATGCAGCCAGCCCAGGTTCAATCCCTGGTATTACATATATCACTTTCAATCCTGCTGGGAGTGATCCCTGAGTGCAGAGCTAGGAGTAAGACCTTAACACCACTGCTGTGACCCATAAACCAAAAGAAAACTTCTGTGAAGTCATTAAAAAAAATTCAATCTGTATGACCCTAATTATATGATATTCTAGAAGAGGTAAACCTATAAAGCCATCAACAACAAAAGGTTGCCAGATGGTAGGAAGAATGAGAATGAATAGGTAAGAACATATAGGACTTTTAGGTCAATGATTTTAGGGATTTTTACAGGTAGGTGCCCTGTATGATACCATATTGGTAGATACATGGCATTATACCTTTGTCAAAACTTATAGAATGTACATCACTGAGAGTGAAATGGAATGTTATAGACTAGGAACTTTCGATGATTAGTGGGGTTAGTTTTATCTGCGGTAACAAAGTACTATGCTACTGGGGATGTTCGTAATGGGAAAGCGGTACCTACTAGGGGCCAAATGGGATTTATGGGGTATCTCTGTACCTCCTCTTATTATTGTTGTAAATTTAAAAGTGCTTTAAAATAAAATAATAATAAAAATATTTCTGGGTTGTAAGATATCGATAACACCATCTATCTATCTTTATATATATATATATATATTTAAAAATGATACAATTGACCCTTTAACAGCACAAATTTGGATGGCATGGATCCACAGATTCTTATCTATAGATCCTTTTTTTTTTTTTTTTTTTTTTTGGTTTTTGGGCCGCACCCGGCATTGCTCAGGGGTTACTTCTGGCTGTCTGCTCAGAAATAGCTCCTGGCAGGCACGGGGGACCGTATGGGACACCGGGATTCGAACCAATCACCTTTGGTCCTGGATTGGCTGCTTGCAAGGCAAACACCGCTGTGCTATCTCTCCGGGCCCGGATCCTTTCTTTTTTGACAGGGGTTTGCTCTGAAGGTGCAAACCAGGTGGTTTCAGGTGGTCTGGGGCCCATTCTCAGTAATATTTGGCAGGAAGGTTTGATTCTCAAGCTGTCTGTCATCATGTTGCTTGGGTCCAGTGATGTTTGGATGCTACACCAGGGTGGTCAGGGAGCTGTGAGTGCCAGGGATCAAATAGAGATTCTTGTACATACAAAGTACATGCTGTCCCCTTTAGCTATGTCCCCATCTCTTCACAGATATTTTTTTCAAATCCTTTTTCTTCAACATGACAACAACAAGGCTGAGGATCTTAATAATGAATTCAATTATAATTTTCTTAAGATTTTCTCTGTGATTAGCACACAGTATTTCAAACTCATGACATACAACATTTGTCACAATTGACTATTTTGGTATTAAACACAATGGGCAACTATCATATTTTTGTTGAATCAAAAGTCTTGTGAACTTTTAACTACATGGAGAGGCTTTCACTACCCTTAACCCCCAAGTTGTTCAGGTCTCATGTATATAACATTTCATTGCTTTTAATTATGCCTAATGAACATTAAAGTTTTCTGTGAAAACAAGGAAACAGGCAGGGGTCAATTTGCTTTTAAGCTTTGAGGTATCCGTAAAGGAATTGCATGGGCTGCCCTGACCAAACTAGAGGCCTATAAGCTCTGCAGAGGATTGGTGATAGTCAGATCCAAGCTCCCTCTTTGTCCCTGGAGAATGGTTTAGAAATGGAAGTGACCCAGCTACTGGGATCAAATCTTTCCTCTCCCTATAATTAATTCCCAAACTTGTGTATTTACCTATTCCTATACATTGACTCAAATATGTGAGTCATTTATTTAAAGATGTATATAAATTCAAGCATTATTTAAAAAACAAATTACAGGGGCTAGGAGATAAGACACTGGTTAGGGTGGCATATTTAGCATGTACCTGAGCTGGGTTTGATACATCAACATCCTGTTGGCCTTCAGCACTGCCAGTGTGGCCAACGTGATATTCAGCACTGCAGAACCCAGACATCCTTGGCTCCTGTGGATTTCCTGTGTGATTGGCTGACAGGTGCCAGGGGCCCCTCCTGAGTACTGCGTAGGCCATAAAAAGAGAAAATTACAGAACATTCGCTATTTTTTATTTCACATACTTTATTGCCACACTATCAAAAAAATGTCTGCATCGTATCAAGAGCATATTTATATATCTCTATGTGCTGATGGTTAGTTGGACTTATAGTTTATGCATTTATATTTGATTATTCCCTGCTTCAGATTTGAGGGCAGTACCACAAGAACCAAATTGTCTCTGAAGTTTATAACAGATTTGGGACTGAGGACATAATAGGCCCATGGGTCTGCACTTTTTTTCCTTCTAGATACAGATGCTATGCCTGTGTTTGTATGCGTGCATATTTGGAAAGTCTATACTTTATTATAATTGAAATAGGAACAGGGTAAGGATTTTTTGGTTGTTTAGGTTTTTTTTTTTTTTTTGGTTTTTGGGCCACACCCGTTTGACGCTCAGGGGTTACTCCTGGCTATGTGCTCAGAAATCGCCCCTGGCTTGGGGGGACCATATGGGACGCCGGGGGATCGAACCGCGGTCCTTCCTTGGCTAGCGCTTGCAAGGCAGACACCTTACCTCCAGCGCCACCTACCCGGCCCCGGTTGTTTAGGTTTTTACCACTCCTTGAAGTTCAAATGCATATTGCCTTATAATGGAAACTCACCATGACATCTGTATCTTGATTTTCCTTAGGATATGACAGTCAATCTGAGCACTTTTTGATTGGCAAACTAGAACATGTATTAGGAATGATATTTTAAAAATGTGGGCCAGGGACATAGCTGAGTGGTAGGGCACTTTTCTTGCTTATGTGAAACCTTGATTTCAATATCTGACACCACACACATATACACACACAAATAAAACATTTTTTTCTTAGGATTGGAGAGATAGCATGGAGGTAAGGGTTTGTCTTGCATGCAGAAGGACGGCGGTTCGAATCCTGGCACCCCATATGGTTCCCCAAGCCTGTCAGGAGCGATTTCTGAGTGTAGAGTCAGGAGTAACCCCTGAGCACTGCCGAGTGTGACACCCCCAAAACAAAAACAAAAACAAAAACAATCCACATTTTTTTCTTTTGGGTATTAAATATTGAAAGTTGAGGATCTAAGACAACCAAGCCAGGTCTTGTAGAGTGTGATTAGTCTATGTAATTAATTATCTATAAAACCGTGGAAGAATCAAGTTTTATGAGATTTTGAAAATTCAAAGAACAAAGAAAGAAAAGGGCTAGGAAGATAACTCAAAGGGCTGAGCACATGCTCTGCATGCCAGAGGCTCAGGTTTGATCCCTGACTTGATCATCGTTTCCTAAGTACTGAATTCTAGAGGTTGCCAATGAGCATTGCTAGGTGTAGCCCCAAACAAAGCCAAACAAAACAAAACAAAAAAAAAAACACGAAAAGAAAAGAGGAAAAACTCAGCTGCACAATTCGTGGGAACCAGAGCAAAATTGAATTAATAAAGTTTCTTATTATATGTCTGGCATTTCAAGATGCCAAAGCAGTCCCTTAATCAAATACAATATGCTCTGAGCATAGGCTCTATGTAACTCACAGGCCAAACACATAGAACCCTGCCTCTTCAGGAATTTGCAACCTGTCCTAAGTTCCTCTGCTTTATTTATTGCATCAAAGCTTCTTTACCTGCAACAGTGAGGCCTGATAGGATAGGCATGGCAGACTGGTCTGTGTTTGTCTCAGTGATCTTGGTTCCCTTTGAATGTTTATTGGGCTACAAATTCATTATATCTCTCTCTTCCTGGATGTAAGATACCCAGTGGGGACCAGAGGAATCATTTAGGGTCAAAGGCATTTGCTTTGCATGCAACCAAGGTAGCTCCTAAACAGTGCCAAATGTGGCTAAAATAAAAGCAAACAAAAGACACTCATTAACTGTAAAATATGAGCCTTTTTGTTATTTATTTATTTACTTGGTTTTTGGGTCATACCTTGTGATGCTTCGGGATTTCTCCTGACTCTGTGCTCAGAAATCGCTCCTGGCAGGTTCAGGGGACCAGATGGGATGCCAGGGATCGAACCCAGGTTTGTCGTGGGTTGGCCAGGTGCAAGGCAAAGTCCAATCGCTATGCTATCACTTCAGCCCCAATGAGCTTCTTTTGAATTTAAACACATTATTTGCATGTGTTCAGTAAATACCTACTAATGGTACTGATCTTGCTCTTTTTCTCCCCTCTTCTGTAACTTTCCTCCCAGGATCTTATCACTTAAACTATCTTCTGTCCCTGTCACCTTTTTTGGTGGGAAGGTCTGAGTCTTAGTGGGTAGTACTCAGGGATCATTCCTGGTGCTGCTGCACATCAAGCCAGGGTCAGCAGCATGCAAAGAAACACCATAACCCATGCTCTATGTCTCAAGCTCCTCCATGTCATCTTCTTTGCTTTTCATTGTCATCTACTCTTGGCTTCATTTTGGAAAAGGCCTACTGGGCCTAAAAATCTGAAGAAAAATCAGAAGAGATTGGGAGGTCTTTTATTCCAAGATGTTAATTAACCCAGAAGAGTCCATTTGGAGGAGGCACCATTTGATTCATTGCTTCCAGAACTACAAACTAACCAGGACTGTAATAGTGATGGCTTGGCTTATGCAGCACAAAACACAAAAAGGTATTTTATGGGATGTTGTACCTCTGTATGGGGGAATAGAAGTCCTCGCTGACAACTATTTAAAATGACCTTTAATCTGATTCTAGTTGAATAATTTTTAGAGAAAAAATATTATTTTTTTGTGTGGGGTGGGGTTGGTAGTTTAGGCTACACCCAGATGATGCTTAAGGGAACTATGGGGGTATGGGAGATCAAACCTAAAGATCCTGCATCTAAATTCTTCCATTTAAGCCATTTCCCTAGTCTTCCAAATGCAATTTTTTGGGGAATAATACCAAATTTGTTTTATAGGTCTATCCAAATTTTCCCCGATCTTTCACACTTGTGCACACACGGGTGCGCGCGCGCGCGCGCGCGCGCGCGCACACACACACACACACACACACACACACACACACACACACTGTCTACGTTATGCTTCTATACCACACAATAATTCATTTTAACACAGTGGCACTCAATAGTTTTGTCGGCTCGGTAGTAGCTGAGAGAATGTTCTTGGAGCTGATAGCGAAGTTATTCCTGAGAGCACAAGAAGTTTTGCATGCTTTTCTGGGGAGAAGGTGTTAAGAGACCAAGACGAGGGAGAAAATTTCATGGTTCTGTGGCCTTCTGCAGAAACTCAGGTCAACACCAAGTGTCTGCCTACCACTTTGAAGAAGATGCTCTTTCAGAAGCAAATCAATTGCGAGCACAATGGTTTTTCTACCAAGGAGGATCGACTGTCCACCCATGGGCTGGTATCAAATGAAGAAAGGAAGGACAATGGGTTGTAATGAATGATCTCGTAGATGCTCTCTCTGACAGTCTCAGGCTGTGGATGTCAATGCCTTTCCATCTAGCAATTTACCGGATTGCCTGTTGAATTGCCTTCTCACAACCACCTTAATTTTCGCACTACAGGGACTGGAAATGATACTTTAGTTAGGCCAAACATTAGACTACACAAGGATTTTATAGTCAGGTTTGGGATTTGAATGTATTTATGTAGTCTGTCTGTATTATTTTTCCCTGGCAAGGTGTCTAGTCTTTAGCTCCTGGGGAGGGCGAGATCCCTCTCAGTGTGGCTCCCAATTTTCAACCAGTTATTAGCTTGTAATCCGCAGAATTTTCAGTGACACTATTTTCTCACCTCTGTCAGGGCAGTTGGCGAATGAACTGGCTGTGTATTTAGCAGGTTGGAAAGAAAACCTGCACTTTGCCAACTGTAATTCCCCACAGTGATCATCACTCACATTAGTTGAACTGTTTGCCATACATCTAACCACCTCTGCTGAGTGTATGTGGAGTGGCTGTATGTGGGTCAGAATTTTAAGCTTTTCCATCATGATCAGTAAAGTGTGTGTGTGTGTGTGTGTGTGTGTGTGTGTTCCTGCATATTTCTATGATTTTATAAAATGGAGAGCAATTTCCTTGACTTGTATGACAGTATCCACAGAAATGTTTTCATTCATTCACTTATTTATTTACTTTGTCCTCATTTTCTGGCCTCTAGATTCTTTTCTTTATTTACTAACCCAACATTGCTATTGTTCTGGGTGGCTTTACTTCGTATCACCTATCTTCTTTCTACCTGATATTTTGGACATCTTCAGTTAGGTGTTTAATGCATCATTTAGATCGCTAATGTCATTGTTCAGACATCTCATTGTCAGTAAGCTTATGAGATTCATTTAGCGCTCTCTTTTTATTTTATTAAATATATGGCTGCCCAGAAGCCAAAGCCAAAGTTGCATAGTTAACATTTCTCTTAACAACTATGACTTTCATTTACATTTTGACCACCAACGCTATACTAGGTGGTATACCAAGCATAAGCAGCTGACTTTCTTTCTAGCCCGAGCACTTAATTAAGACCTGACAGATTGATTTCTCCATTAGGCCAGAAGGCAGGTGTCGTCTTGAACAATTCTTGATTTGAATTTCTTATTAAGGTTCTGTTTGGCTCCCCCCACCCCCCACCCTCGCTCTCAAATATGTGTATTTAGTGAAGGCCTTTTATACCATGAATTTGGAAAAACCAAAGAAAGAGTCTGAACAATAAATTTATGTTAAAAAGGTGCTTATACAGAATTGCTCTAATGCCTGCTGTAATCTTATCAGTAAAAGCTTCTCTATGGATAACATTGAACAGAAGTCCATGGAGTCTTTACTATTCCCCATACATTTTTTTTACCCTTATGCTCTTGTCACAGTGACAGTGACAGAGTCATCAGTGGTACACAGGCTCTAGGACTTTTGTGGGTGATTTGATTTTATTCTTTTTTTCTTAATCTGACATGACAGCTCTATTTTATTTTATTGATATATATGTATATAAAAGTTTATTCAGTAACATTAATCTACTAAATGTAAATGTTTGTGTCTTAGAGGTCCAATATTATCAAACTGCCTACCACTAAGGACCAATATCCTACCACCACTGCACATAGAATTTCTTCATCCCATTTCTCTTATCCCCTTTGGTAACCTCAGTTCTATAGTTAGACTTTGAAAGTTTTTCAGTGGATATATAGTCACTTTTCTTGTTTTGTTTACATATATGCCACATATGAGTGTGAGCATCTGATATTTTCTGATATTGTCTTTTCTTATTTCACATGCTTGACACCTTCCAGTCCCATTTATGTAATAGCAAAGAGTAAGACATTATCTATCTACATCAGCTTCTTCATTCATTCATTGTTGGGATCTTTTCTGTTAGAAATAGCACTGCAGTGACATGGTTAGCCACATATAAAAAAGGAAATTGGATCACTATAGTGTAATATGCTCAGAATTCAACTCAAAATGGATCAAATACTTAAATTCTTGTCCTAAACCGATAAAAATACTTTGAAGATGGCATATGTAAGATACTCAATGATGTTGGCTTCAATGGTACCTTCAGTGCTTCAGCTCCTTTGACAAGAAAAACAAAAGCAAAAAATAACCATGTGGGATTACATTAAATTAAAAGACTTCTGTACTGCAAAAGAAACTCATTAAAACAAAGAGAGGGTCTGGGAAAGAGAGATGGCTCAAAGGACTGGTGAATATACTTTGCTTGTAGGAGACCTATGTTTGATTCATTTACTTCATGGTCTCCTGAGCACTGCTAGAGAACAGTCCCTAAGTACTGAGGCTGGCATATCCCTTAAATAGTAGTGTGATGCTACCCCCATTTATTTAAAAAAATTATGGAAGCAAACAGCATTGGCAAGCATGTAGAAAACAAGGAACCCTCATTCATTCAATAATTGTAAGGATGTAAACTAGTTCCTCCACTATGGAAAATAGTATGGGGAAATAGGGCTGGAAAGATAGTTCATTAGGTAAGTAGGGTGATTTCTTTGCATTTTGACTGACATCCTTTGTCAATCCTTGACATCCCATATAGTCTTCTAAGCACCACCAGGAGTGCTTTCTGAGTGCAGAACCAGGAGCAGCCCCCAAACTTTGCTAGGTATGGCCCAAAAACAAATGAAGAAATAATTTCACAGTATAGCTGATAGCATTGGAATACAAATATTTACTTAACAAATGTTTTTAAAGCCACTGTAAAAACCACTTGCTTCTTATAATTACAACAAATTTCATTACTTTAAATTATTCATATAGCCGCTGATACAGGTAAAAAGTCCTAGTCTGCTGTAGTGTAGTAGGTAGGTAATTAGGTAGGGACTCAGGTCCACAAACTTGGGTGTAAAGGTACTTTGGATGGTGCTGGGGAGTCTACCAAGCAGTGCTCAGGCAGCCTGAGCACTACCAATGATACTCTAAAATTTAATGCTAGGGTCTATGGTAGGTCTATAGTTGCACTGTTGCTCAGGCCTTGTAGTGCTGGGGGCCAGTAGGGCCACAAATAGTGAAGCTATTTGGAGACCATGTTGTGCCAAGTGACAGTACCAGGCCTCAAACCTGGGAAGATTGCAGCACTATTGCTCAGCTTCTAAAATGTCTCTTAAACACTAGTGGTAAAGAGCCAGAGAGATAGTATAGCAGGTAGAATGTTTGTCTTGCATGTAACACACCCAGGTTCAATCCTTAGCATTGTATTTGGCTCCCTGGCACTGCCAAGAATGATCTCTGAGCACCTTTGGATGCGGCTCTCAACCCCAAATAGCAAAACACTTGTTGGTGGCTTAAATCTATTGACCTTTTTAATTTACTTTCATCTTTCATAAATGTGTATGTACATAAAAAAAGAATTTTTTATGTTTTCTGTGTGATATGAAATAATTAAAAAAAGTGGCACATAATATCTGGCAGGTATAGAAAGAAGCTTCTTGTAGGTTAGTGTTTTTGATTATGCTTATCCTACTTATGTTAGTAAAAAAGTCTATTTAAATGCTCATGTGGGTATAATTTCTTGAATTAGTGCCATTTTATCTTGAAGTGAATTCTTCACTTTTCTTTTTCTTAATTTCTTTTGTTTGTTCGTGGGCCACACCCAGTGGCACTCAGGGGTTGCTTTTGGCTCTGTGTTAGAAATCACTCCTGGCAGGCTCGGGTGACCATATGGGTTGCCTGGATTCGAACCACCTTCCATCTTGGAATGGCTGCATACAAGGCAAACCCCCTGCCACTGTGCTATCTCTCCAGCCCCTCTCTTAAGTTTTTAATAAACCTTTTCTGCTTCACTAAAAAATCTCTAAGATGGAGGAAAATGTGAAAACTTGCAAAGATCCTTGAAAATAAAAGAGCCATCCATCACTATATGTGGAATCAGTCAGACCTCAAGTTAATTGCCTTGTTGGGTTTGGGGGTTTGTATTTTTTGCACTGGTTTTCTTCATTTTTGAATAAGTTCCTAAAATATGGTTTTTTTGGGTGTTTTTATTTGCTTCTGAAATTAGTGCAGATGCAGATACAGGAAGTGAAACCTTAGGCGACCCAAGGGAGCCTTATTCAGATTCTACCATAAAGGTAGAATATACAAGTGTTGTGATTTACTGATAATCTGGCATGCTGTGGGTAATCCATGTGCTATGTGGATTATAGAGAGTGAAGTCAGATGGTAATTTGGCACCAAGTTATCCAGATATGTAGGAAAGGTAAGAGAAAAGAATAAAACTTTTTTTTAATTCATCGTTCTTTTTGAGATGCTGTAAAAGCATAGTGTCATTTCTTAGAAGTGAAAGATAACACTTACTATTTGGCAATTAATATTTAGTTTTGGTGAGTGAGGGATGGTTTGAGCCATACCCAGCATTTTTCAGGGATTAGTCTCAGCAGTATTTGGGGGTTTATGTTGTTCCAGGGATTGAATTGGAGCACCAGACACATAAATCTCTGTACTGTCTCTCCAGTCTTAGCCAGAGAGATAATTTTTTTGAGGTTCTACTTAGTGAGTTTCAGAACAACATCTTTAAAAATTAAGTTGGGATTGTGTCTCTGGAGTTAAAATTAAGATTCAGTTCTTTCACTGAACCTCACAGTGCCACATTTTCTGACAGGTAGAAAAAAAAAAACTCCAAAATTGAAGACCCGTTACTGGAATATCAAATTTGGCAAGTTTTCTTGTAGTCAAATGGATAATGGTTATGTATAAAGAAAGTGTTGACTTTAAGGCTTTATTTGATTCTTTCTGCTGTAGAATTTAGACTGAGACTGTGGTTGCTGTGCCTCTGTGGTAGGGAATCCTTTGTCTCTGGCCAACTGAAAGTCTCATGCTTATAGTAAGCTTAAAGCCATTCATGTAACTGAAAAAAAAATTCTTAATATGGCTAACCTCTTCATAGGTTCTTCTCTGTTGATCAGATGTGAACCAACTGCCTATGTAATAGATTCCCATCCATTTCCTGCTTCTTACTAGAAGAGATCATCTCAGTGTGTCTAAGTTCATAGAAACCTAAACCCCATGGAAGTTTCCCTTTTTTTTTTTTCTGTTGTTGTCCAGAACTTGGTTTCCTCTCTCTTGACTTCATTCTTTCCAGCTGTGCTTGCCCTCATACCATTAGGTATATAAACTCATTCTCAATCACTCACTCAGTCAGTCACTCACTCACTCACTTTTACTCACTCATTCACTCCTATTTCTCTCCCCAGTTTATTTCCACCTCTTTCTGAATGATTGCCAGCCTGAATCCTTCATATCTCTCTCCAAACTCACTCACATCACATATTTTCCAGAAAGGGCACCTTCTAGAGGCACAGTCGGTATTGGTATCCTTTCCTAATTGCTAATAAATGAAAGGACAGGTTTGGATCGAAGTACTTGGGTATGGGGAAATATTAATAAAAAGAGAAAAAAGTATAATGGAATGGTTACTGGAATCATATGTCTGTGGACCCATGAGTATTCAACTTTTAGTTGAAGAGAACCAGTTTTGTCTATTAAAAAATCCAGATAATACCATAACCGAAACATCATTTCTGAACAACAGAACAGAATAGAGCTTCAGTAAGCATAGTTACTTAGTGTTAGGGTGACTGTAGATAGCTATCTTAGATTCAATGCACAGTTTTTTAAATATATTTGTGATGACTAATAGTAGGAACTGAGTTAGGTGGTAGTTCTTATAACTCTGAATATCTGACACACCCTAAATCTTACCAAAAAGGCAGATAAAAATAAACAAATAAATAATATAATACCAAGTCAATTTTTACCAGAAGGAAGGATAAGGAAGGGATAAACTAGGTAAAAAAGGGTTGACTTGGGGGACCGGAGCAATAGCACAGTAGGTAAGGCATTTTCCTTGCACGAGGCTGCTCCTGGTTTGATCCCCAACATTTCATATGTTCCTCCAAACCTGCAAAGAATGATTTCTGAGTGCAGATCCAGGAGTAACCCC
This sequence comes from Suncus etruscus, assembly GCF_024139225.1. NCBI lineage: Eukaryota > Metazoa > Chordata > Mammalia > Eulipotyphla > Soricidae > Suncus > Suncus etruscus. The sequence continues at coordinate 101,005,373 of NC_064854.1, forward strand.
TGAGCACTGCAGGGTATGGCCCCAAAACAACAACAACAAAAAGATGATGACTTAGAGTAAATGAATTCATCATTAAGTTCAGTGGTAAGTTTAGTGTAATATATATAGCATTGTTCAATACTAATTTACACTTGAAGACTATATAACATTATAAACCAATAGTGTCACATAGAGAAAGTATGTAATACTTACGCTTTTCTTATTCTAATAAGCTGTGGTTTTATTGTGCCTAGTCAAAAATATAAACCAACAAATAGAGCAGTGGGTACTAAATTGCAACGTGTGGTTCAGATCCTTCGCTTGCTACTATGAGCCATGTAACCTTGGACAAGTTATTAAACACATCTGTGGCTCACTTTTCTTACCCACAAAATGGAATGATAGTACCTACCACAGGAGACTGGTGGTAAGAATTAGATAAGTTAATGCATGTAATTCACTTAGTATGGGTCAGAGTTTCTAGAGCAGGCCAAAGCCTTTGATAAATCACAGGAACTACTGTGGTGGTTCTGATTATGTCCATAATGATTATCATTACTTCCTCCTTATCCAGACAGAAACAACCATTGAGAGGGCTCATGTAGAACGCTTTCAAATCTTGCCATTTCTTGACAGCTTGGGGCAAACACCCAAAACTGAGACTTGGTCAGAGAGTCTTGGTTTTAAACCCAAACTCCTATCATCAGGCCTGAACATTTGGCCCCTTTTCCTCTTCCTCTAGAATGGAGACACATGGAAGTAGTTTGTAGCAGTCAGATATTGGGTTTTAACTTTGTGAGTGGAAGATGAAAAATGTCTATTTGCTACTTGTCATAACTTATTTGCATTTGCAGTTTTTCCTCTTTCATTATCCAGGAGAAAAAAAAATGTAAGAGTGACAGATTAGGTACCCGTGGTTTTCTAAATTAGTGAAGGTACCGAGCAAACATCCTTCACAAATCCACATACTGGTTCTTAAGGATGGTGTTGCCCATAGAACAGCATTTGATTTGCAGTAAGTGTATTTGAAACCATGTTTGTTCAAACATCCACAGAACAACAGAGAACTCAAAGACCTAGTGTGTGACAGACATTGTCATAATGCTGCACATATGTAATTCATTTTGTCCTCCTAATAACCTGATGAAGGTACTTTCATCTCTGTTTTAAAGCTGAGAAAGTGGAATTTGGAAAGATTAAGAGCTTTTCCTGAAGCAGGTAGCTAGATCATTCTTGTTTCATCTAAAACATTGGGGGGGATTTTTTTTTTTTTGGCCACAGATAGTGGTGTTCAGAGTTTACTCTTGGTTCTGTGCTCAGAAATTACTCTTGGAAGGCTCAGGGGACCAAATGGGATGCTGGGGATTGAACTCAGTCAGCTTCATGCAAGGTGAATGCCCTACCTTCTGGGCTCTGGCCCTGCCATCTAAAGCATTTTAGAACAACACTCTTGAAGCATTTTATACTGCAGACCAGCACCTAACCTGCATACTAGCCTGTGAACTGACAGTTATAAATAAGGTGATAAAATAATGATTTTCATCCTTTCTGTATTGGTAAAGCAGCTAGTTCCTGTACCAGTGGTTGAAGACCACAGAAACTGAGAATTATAGTAGATCATATAATCAAGGTATCTTCATTCATCTGTCTCATGAATATATGTAATGGAAGAGATAGTCATGTGCCACTTAAAAGCAACCACTACATGTGTTTAGTGGTCCAAAGTGGTTGCAATATATGACCTCAATGTGTATGGTAGGGTATACCAGTGGTCCAAAGACTGATACTGGCCTACAGACTAAACTAGGAGGAGAGAAGCCATGGTCTAATGCAGTTGATTTAAACTGCTAGTTTGTAAATGCGTGCTAATCTTCACACATGAAAAGGTTGAAAATCATTGGGTTATATAACATATAGGTTTGTACACTCTGTGTACAATATTAGCACCCCAATGATGCATTCATTTTTAAGAACACATCTATAACATTAAGCAATGCATGTGGCGATGAACTTGTATACATAAATTCAGCATCTTACAATATACTGAGTTGTGGCTTTTCATATATTCACATGGTTGTAATGTGGTAATAATCATTACCACAATCAATTTTACAACATTTTTACTATCTGCAGAAGACAGCCATACTCTTTAGTGGTGATGTCCCATTTCCTTCTAATATCCTGATCATTGGGCAACTACTTGGCTTCTATAGATTGTTTATTCTAGACATTTTCCATAAATGGAATCATGTAATAAGTATATCTTGCGTGACTGGATTTCACTCAGCATAATATTTCTAAGGTCATCCTGTTGCATGGATCAGTATATTCTCTCATTCGTTAATGCTAATGACTGATTAAAGATCTTAATATTTTCATTATCCATATCTATTTATTAATAAGCAATTATCTCATGTTTGACTTTTATAATTAAAACTACAATGGATAGTCATACATAACTTTTGTGTGTTGATATGTTTTCAGTCTTTTATGATTATCTAGGTGGGATTATCTAGGTGTGATTGTGAAAGGATCATATACTAAGGTCTATGCGTAACCATTTGAGGAACTGCCAAGCTATTTTTCAACATAGTCACATTATTTTACATCACCACTGGCAACATATGAAGGTTTCAATCCTCTCCATATTCATCCTCTCCAGTATTTGTTTTATGTCTTCATGATTTACCAAATTGGTTTTAAAATTAGGAAACAATAGTATACTGTGTAGCTCTAAGAACAAAATCATGCAATCTGCCATCACATTGATGGAAATAGATAACATATATCATCCTGAATGAAGGAATAGACACAGAAGGATCTCTCTCATATGTAGAACTTAAAGATACATAGCAAGGTAGGAACAAAGGCCAAAGGTCTTAAGTAAAAAATAGAATTTTTCCGTGGAGTTGAGTTTGGGCAGGACTGTTAAAAGGGAAAGACATTGGGGTCCTTGAAGAGGGAGATGGGTACACTAATGATGGGTGTGGTGTTGGAATTATCTGCATGAGAAGCCATTATTAATAGTATTGTAAATCACTGAGATCAATTTTAAAAAATGAGAATATAGAATAGGGAGTTAATGCTGAGGCTATACTTAGTTGTGTGATACAGGTTCTTTTCTGAGAATGGACGATAACCTGGTCTTTACTACAGTGGTTCATTCTCTATGATGAAGTCAGGCACACAGTGGTAACTAAACAGTGACAAGAGATAAAGACACTGAGGACATAAATCTGCCCCACACTTTATGAAATAGAATATGATCTGATTTGGTAGTTCATCTAACTGAAAGTTAGATTTAAATATAGATGGATCCTGGGGTTAACAGCATCAGGTAGCTGACTGTCTCCAGACCTTGCTTTCTCATTTACTCATATTCACTCTATAGCTATATTTTCCCTAATTTCTCTCATTGTTGCATATAAAACAAGAGGATTACCATATCTTTATGATACTCATTTCTTCATTTTTTATCTTTCTCTAATACTTAGAGCTTTATACATAACATTTTTCTATAGTTAATTTTCTTCCCTTCGCTATTCCTTCCTCTTTTTATTTTTCCCCTTCTGGAAAAGAAAAATGATTAGCTCTCAATCTGTCTTAATTTTATTTCAGTGTTTGGTCTAAGACAAGGGTTTGGCTTGATTAAAACCTAAGTAATTTATAATTACAGAATAATTTACTGAATAATACTTCAATATTATTGATTTTTAAATACTTTAGCATAGCTAAATTTTAATCTAAAACAAGACTTGCTTCTATTCTTTTTATTTTGTTTCACCAAGGAGCATATTATATAGCAATTATGTGCTTGGACTCTCATATTAATTCTACCAACATAAGGTTTTTGTTCTTGGAGAAACTATTGTTCAGTTATAAACCATCTTTTATCATTGGAAAAAAGAGATGATTATGGAACAATTGAATTGAGAATCTGTGTATGGGGTGGCAAATGAGAAAATTATATAAAAATGAGACTATATTAGTGAATAGCAATTCTAGTCTACTAGTTAAAAATTCTGCTAGCCAAAAAGATAGTATAGAGGGCCCAGAGAGATAGCACAGCGGCGTTTGCCTTGCAAGCAGCCGATCCAGGACCAAAGGTGGTTGATTTGAATCCCGGTGTCCCATATGGTCCCCCGCGCCTGCAAGGAGCTATTTCTGAGCAGACAGCCAGGAGTAACCCCTGAGCACCGCTGGGTGTGACTCAAAAACCAAAAAAAAAAAAAAAAAAAAGGCAAAAAGATAGTCTAGCAGGTTTGTCACTTGCCTTGAATGTGACCAATCCAGTTTCAGTCCATGACACCACATATGGCTCCCCAAGCAGTGCTAGGAGTTAAGTCTGAGCACTGCTGGTAATGCCCTTTGCTCCTTCCTCTAATCATCTTCCCCCCCCCCCCCCAAAAAAAGAGAATTCTGATAGCCTGGCATTTTTCTCAGTTTTCTTTTGTCTAGTGGTGTTCAGGGCAGTGCCACTCTCAGTTCTGTGCTTGAGGATCACATCTGGTGCTTGATTTTGAATCTTGGGTGGTGCTGAGGACTGAACCTGAACCTCTCACATGCCAAGTAGATTTCCAACCCATTGAACTATCTCACTAGGGCCTCATGCTTGTCATTTTCTAACAGTATAATTATAAGTAGATCTTATTTAGAAGGTATTTCTTCTTCTACATGCTTTGACCTTACACTACTGATCAACAGAAATTCATTTTCTTCAGCTTTTTAGTCCAGTCTTTATTAGCTTCTGTATTTCAAAGAATGTTTTTGTGGGGGGGGGCACATCTATTAGTGCACAGGGCATACTTCTTGCTCTGTTCAAAGATTACTCCTGATGTTGTTCAGGGCATCATTTGGGATCCCAGGAATTGAAACAGGGTTAGCTGCATACAAGGCAAGTGATCTATTTGCAGTATTGTCACTCCAGCCCCCAAAATGTGTTCTTTGGGCTGAGTTGCTAGAGATCCATATTTCCATCTGGTTGATAGAGTTCATGGAGGATATTTTAAGTTATCTTTCTTGAAATATGTGGAAATAGAATGTGAGGAGATTTGTGAGTAATTAAAGAGTACCCAAAGATGTGTGTAATGAATATTTTTTATTTAATAATTGTGAAAATCTATAATAATCTAAATACCAAGTAATGTTTGTCATAATGAAATAGTTACAGTAATTTGAATATCTGGTTAAAGATTGTTATTATAAAGATATTTACAGTAGTTTAAATATCTGGTAGATATCCAGTATTTTTTTTTACAATAAGCCTCTTTGACAACAATAAGATTTTCAAAAATGGAATTTATTTAATCAAATATTACACAACTACTTTTCTATTGTCAAGAGGGTTGACTGTTGGAAAAAAAATTCCTCTTTGATCTCCAACCCCCCAATATTGTCCCCTACGCCTGCCAGAAGTGATCTGTGGGTGCAGTCAGGAGTAAGCCCTGAAAGCTACACAAAATAGGTGTAGTAATTCCCAAAAAATGTTTGTGTCATTTACCATCCAGTGGAACTCATGATAAAATAATTGAACTTAGAAAAATCAGAAGTTGTATGAGTCAGAATAATAGTTACAGAGGGCAGAGAATTTGCCTTGCATATGGTCTACCTGTGTGCTATCTATCATACCATATGGACCCCCAGAAACCACCAGGAGTAATTTGTGAATGCAGAGCCAGAAATAACCTCTGAACATCCCTGGGAATGCCCCCTCAAAAAAAGGAATAAAGAAAAACCAGAAGATTTGCTTGCTAAATAAATACTGTATCTTATTAGAAGTTAGCACTTGGTGGAACAAACCCTGATTCATTGTATGTCTGAAACCTAACTGTGAAGGACTTTGCAAATCGCAATGTAAAGCAATAAAATTTAAAAAATAAAGAAATGGGGTCTCAATGCATCCAGTAAAAATAATCCTCATATATTTAACATGCTTAACATGTGAATTCTCTTGTTAGTCTCTTGAAATTACTTGCGTAATTAAATAAGCATTCTGGATTTTAAAATATATGCCATTTATTCACACTCTATCTAGAAAACACCATTCCAATCATATTTACTCTAACCTATTAATTCTCTACATATGAAACGCAAAAGAAAGTTAGCACTTAGAATACTATGCCCATCCTATTGTAAAATGTTCATTTCTACTTTTATTCTGTGAAGCATGACTTTTTATGTAGAACAAATGATTGCTTTCTAATTTTATTTTATTTACGTTAGAATTCAAGTTTCTTTTTTTTAACATAGAGATTCTGTAAACAGTGCAAAAATATTTGCACAATATGGCAGTTTTACACTAATGCTAAAGGATACCTCAAATAGAACAATAGAATATTAATAATAACTATCAATTCAGTAATTATAATAGAATATTAATTCAATAATAACTTGATAATTTTCTCATTTGATTCATTCATTAAAGGTAAGGCTTTGAAAATTTGTTGTTAAGGATAAAACACCTAACAGTGTTGTAAATGATAAAAAGTTTAATATTAAAATTCTATAATTGTACTTCTTACTATTTTACCAGAGAGAAATGAATCTTCTGTTTTAAATCAGATAATGTGAATTCTCTAACAGAAATTCAATTTATAAGAGTTATACTTTTGCTGGTTCTAAATTTGGTCAAACATCTCAAGAAATCACAGAGTAAAATATATTTTTTTAATATTGTTGTGTGGTAAAATGTTATTTGTCAAAGAAAGATACTTGGAATGACCTAAATGATCTGCGAAGATATTTGAGCTAAAAGTATGTTACACATTTCAATACAAAATAGTATAATTGAGAATATCCTTGATTTAGAGTAATTTATTGTAATTAAGAAATCTTTTTGATAAACGGAATGTATTTTTCAATTAATTTTATAGACCAGAGATACTGACATTTGAAGGTGTCAAAATTCATATGTATTAATAATAAAATGTACCTGAAAAATCTTGTCAATTTAATGAAAAGGAAATTTTTTAAAGGTTAAGACCAACATTTTTCTTTTTTTTTTTTTTTTTTTTTTTTTTTTTTTGGTTTTTGGGCCACACCCGGTGACGCTCAGGGGTTACTCCTGGCTATGCGCTCAGAAGTCGCTCCTGGCTTGGGGGACCATATGGGACGCCGGGGGATCGAACCGTGGTCCGTCCTAGGGTAGCGCAGGTAAGGCAGGCACCTTACCTTTAGCGCCACCGCCCGGCCCCTGACCAACATTTTTCTAACATTCTTCCAGAAACTTATTGATGATGAGGTAAAAGAGATAGTTGTAGCCAAGAAAGTAATTACTAATAATTTCTGTCTTGTTTGGTTAATAATTTCTAATATAAGTAATTTCTAATATAAGAAATTACTCTACTTATAATATTGTTCATGTTAATAAATTAGAAAGGAATATAAGTATAATAAATCATTTGATCTGTAAATTTAAACAACACAGTATTACCATTTTTGATGTTATTGTAATGATAATTAATATTCTTATTTTCATTGAATTTTCTGCATCATTGTTTTCCAGTTCTATGTCATTTAATTTTTATGACTTTGTAATATATACTATCAAATGCTTAGTAAGGGGCCAGAGAGATAGCACAGTATTAGAGTATTTTCCTTGCATGTGGCTGACCTTGGACAGAACTAGGTTTGATTCCTTGCATCCCATATGGCTCCGGAGCCTGCCAGGAACAATTTCTGAGCACAGAGCCAGGAGTAACCCCTAAGCACCAGCAGGTGTGGCCCAAAACAACAACAACGACAAAAGTGTATTAAAACAAATATTTAAACATTATTATAAAATTATATTTTATACATTTTTATAAATTATAAAAGTATTAAAACATGACTGAAATGGCCAAAAGGCATATGAAAAAATGCTCCACATCACTAATCATCAGGGACATGCAAATCAAAACAACTATGAGGTACCATCTCACGCCACAGAGATTGGCGCACATCACAAAGAATGAGAACAAGCAGTGGTGGCAGGGATGTGGAGAGAAAGGAACTCTTATTCTCTGCTGGTGGGAATGCCATCTAGTTCAACCTTTATGAAAAACGATAAGGAGATTCCTCCAAAAACTGGAAATTGAGCTCCCATACAATCCAGCTATCCCACTCCTAGGAATATAACCTAGGAACACAAAAATACAATTCAAAAATTCCTTCCTCACACCTATAGTCATCGCAATGCTAGACTCTGGAAACAATCAAGATGCCCTTCAACAGATGAATGGCTAAAGAAACTGTGATACATATACACAATGGAATATTATGCAGCTGTCAGGAGAGATGAAGTCATGAAATTTTCCTATACATGGATGTACATGGAATCTATTATGCTGAGTGAAATAAGAGGGAGAGAGATAGATGAAGAATAGACTCACTCATCTATGGATTTTAAGAAAAATAAAAGACATTTTTGCAATAATTCTCAGAGACAAAAAGAAAGGAGGACTGGAAGGTCCGGCTCATAACATGAAGCTCACCACAAAGAGTAATGAGTGCAGTTGGAGAAATAACTACATTGAAAACTATCATAACAATGTGAATGAATGAGGGAAATAGAAAGCCTGTCTAGAGTATAGGCGGGAGTGGGGTGGAGAGGAGGGAGATCTGGGACATTGGTGATGGAAATGTTGCACTGGTGAAGGAGGGTGTTCTTTACATGATTGAAACTCAACTACAATCGTATTTGTAACCAAGGTGTTTAAATAAAGATATTAATTAAAGAAATAAATAACCCAAATGCTTTATAATAATGATTAAAATTTCAAAATTATCTATTTAATTTATGTGTGTGCCGTGCTCTTCTATTTTTTTATAAATCTATATTTAAGTATCATGATTATACACATGTTTGTAGTTGGGTTTCAGTCATAAACAGAATACCCCCTAAGTTTTGAAATCTGCCTTTCAAATTTTTTAACAAATTTCCTATTTTGCTTTCGATGTGAAATTTAAAATAATTGGGTCAGAGAGATAATACAGGGGTTAAAGTATTTGTCTTGCATTCAGCCAACCTAGGTTTGAATTCTGCTACCAAAGCTGCTCCCCTGTGCACATCTAGAAGTTACCCCTGAACAAAAAAGCTAGGAGTAAACTCTGAGCATTGCTGGAAGTATCCCAATTCCTACCTCCACTCCTCATACTACAAATTAGTTACCACAGAAGAGTTGATATCTTGGTAATCCAGGAAAAGGTTTAATAGCTCTGTTTTGTTTCCTGTAAAAATCTTTTCAGTGCTTAAAAAAGAATGACGTATCTCATTCAAATTATCTTACTGGTTATTTTTGATATGTAGAAACCTATATATTTGTGTATTTATATTTGTTTATTTTTATTGTTCTCATTAGGTTTTATGATTTTGAATTATTAAATACAAAGACATGGACAACAATAGGCAATAGACAACTCATAGACAACACTGTATCTCTCCTTTATATATTAATTTTCCTGCAGTATTGCATTGGTTTTGCCTTACAGAATAGTGGTCAATTATAGCAGCGACAGTAAATAGTTCTTTATTCAGGGTTTTTTTTTTTTTTAAGCTAGAGTTAATTTTCTCCAGGATAGTATATTCATGGCTATTTTGCACAAAAAAAGTAGGATTTTGTCTAAAATAATGGTACCGAATGGTTAATATTTTTTTTGTTTTTTTGGGGGGCCACACCCATTTGATGCTCAGGGGTTACTCCTGGCTAAATGCTCAGAAATTGCCCCTGGCTTGGGGGGGACCATATGGGACGCCGGGGGATCGAACCGAACCGTGGTCCTTCCTTGGCAAGCACTTGCAAGGCAGACACCTTACCTCTAGCGCCACCTCACTGGGCCCTAATGGTTAATATTTTAAGTTTTTTTCTTAAATTTTAGGGCAATACTTTATGGGATTAAACAATATTGGGAAAACTTAAGGGAATTGTCTATAACAGTTTATTCCATCTTTGGAATTCCTTGAATTATACTAACAGCCTAATTACAGATGCAAAATAAGATGTAAAAGTTTAATCTTTTAAACTAGGGCAGTTTAATTGTACCAATGTATAACCAGCTCCACATGCCAGAAAGTACCTCCTTATTTTACTTCCTTATTTAAATATAATTCTCCCCAATTACAGTTAAGGTTTTTTTGGGGGAGAGGGGATTACACCCTGCAGTGTTATCTCAGATCTACTCTCAGATCTCAGTACTACTCTTAGATCTGTGTTCACAGATCATGTGTTGCTGGGGATCAAACCAGACTTTGTGCATGCAAAGCACGTGTTGAGCTAGCTTTTTGCTTATATTTAAGTTTTGAATAGGAATGCAAAATTCTATTTAAACAAATAACTGAAGACATTAATATAAATTATAAATAATTATATATTATACTATATAACATCATAACATATAATATTATAATTATATAATGTAAAATAAAATTCTATTTAAATAACTCAAGACATTAATATAAAATATTAAGCATATAATTTGATAAACCTGAAAACATACACATGACTTATGACTCAAACCTTGGCTGTTTATTTTCTGTTCAGACCTCCACATTTTCTACCTTGGTTTGTATTATATTTCTAAAGTTTTCTTTTGATGAGGACACACAACACACCAAAGATGGAAATAATTTTTTTGCCCTACCCTTGTATTTTGATTAGTTTCAGAAGTATTTTCAGAAGATATTTATGCTAGATGCTATGATTGGAATCAACAAACAAACTTTTATAAAATTTGTCATTTGGTTTGCATTACACTTTACTCATACATGTCTTGATAGTTTATAGAATATTTTTTAGGATGAAGCTTTATAACTCTATGCTGTAGTAATTTTTTATGGATATTTGAGGGAGTTAGGGGGTCACACCCAGCAGCACTCAGGGCTACTCCTGGCTCTACGTTCAGAAATCGCTCCTGGCAGGGTCCGGGACCATATGGGATGCTGGGATTCAAACCACCGTCCTTCTGCATGCAAGACAAACACCCTACCTCCATGCTATCTCTCCAGCCTTTTTTGGAGATTTTTTAAATTTACTCATTTGAGAATTTGAGTCAACTCAACACTCATGTTAATTATTTCAGGCATAGAATCTCATGATAAATACATAAAGATTAGAAAATTGTCACCTCAGTGTTTGTTGGTAATATTTTTAACCGAGCATGGGTTTTGTATTTCTGGTTATGCACTTAACAAACTGAAATCTAGGGAGATACCCAACAATGGTAGCTCATTGTGTCTATCTAAGAATGCAGGAATGACAGAGGGAATGCATTCAGTTTGATGGGCTCTCAAAGCCACAGTTACATAGCAGACTTATTGCAGTTTTTTTTCTCAGCTATGTACTAAAGAGTTGTAAACTCTAGTGCTTAAATAAAGATATAAAAAAATTAAATGAAGATATAAATATAGCCTTCCAAAAATATATATAGTCCATATTGTTAGTTAAAGTATTCTTTTTTACCCAACCTCCAAATGTATAAGTTTCTTCTTCTGATCATTATGATTTGAACAAAAATTATCCAAGATTACGAATAACAGAAAGGGTTTCTTTATTTTTGTAAGTAGAAAACTCATGGAGTTAGAGCAGTGCTTCTTAATTATTTTTTTTTGTCATGCCCCCTAGGAAGAAGAAAACATTTTTTGCGCCCCTGCACAACTGTAAATAGTATCTTTATTAAAAAAAAAAACTAACCTGCAAAACAAAAATATATAAAATAATTAGAGCTGATTTTTTAATCAGAGGTGATGTCTGGATTAATGGCTACAATGACCACGTTTTGCAATGCACAGCATTTCAAAGCAGGGCTTGAAGCAGACACAGCAACTCTCAGCTCCAGAGACATACAGAGACATAAACACAGGGCTTAGCTTGTTATGACAGTGTTTGCCGAGGTCAAATGTACCCCTATTTGAGAAGCAAATAGTCTATTTTCATCTCTTTCTAATGTTTTTTTCTTTTCTCACAGATTAAATTGCCTGTGAAATTTTATTCAAATACTAATATTTTTATTTTTAGTTATCGGTTATTCGTTTATTTAAATATATATATTTAGTCAACAGACATTTAATCGAATTTCTGTACTCAACAATGTTCTTATTGTGTTATATTAATTTGTGAAGTTTGTTTCCTTACATTAAAATTTTTATTTTAGTCACTGTAATTTATAATATTGTTAATGTTAGGGTTTCATGTATAATGTTCCAACCCCATATCTTTCACCAAAATGACCATCTCCCTCTATCATTGTCTCAGCTCCCCCACCCATTTCTATACTCTCCTTGCAATGGTAAATTTAGTTCTGTAAATTAGTTCTCAGGTTCTGTTGTCCTTGACCATATTTTTTATTTTTTTTTTGTTGTTTTTTGTTTTTTGTTTTTTGTTTTTGGGCCACATCCGGCGTTGCTCAAGGGTTATTCCTGGCTGTCTGCTCAAAAATAGCTTCTGGCAGGCACGGGGGACCATATGGGACACCGGGATTCGAACCAACCACCTTTGGTCCTGGATTGGCTGCTTGCAAGGCAAACACCGCTGTGCTGTCTCTCCGGGCCCTTATTATCTTACTGTGCTTCTTTATATCCCATAGATGAGATCATGCTGTATGTTTCACTGTTCTTCTGGATGACTTCGTTCTTTTTTTATATCCCTCTGGTTCCATCCTGTAGTAAGGAATTGTATGATGATGTCTTTTCTTATACATGGGTAGTATTCCATTGTATTTATAATCCATAGTTTCTTTAACATTTATTCTTAGACATTTTGGTGTTTTTAAACCAATAGTGTTGGCTTTTGTGAACAATTCTACAGTGAATATAAGAGTGCAAAGTCTTTTCTGAATAATTTTTGGGCCATTGAAGTATATACCAAGAAGGAGAATTTCTGGGTCATTGCTTTATTCTTAGTTTTCTGAGAAGTGAGCATATTATATTCCAAAATGTGGTGTTTAAATAAAGATATAAAAAATAAAATGAAGATAATGAACCACAAGCAGTGGATGAGGGTTGCTTTTCTCCCACATCCCCATCAACATTGGTTGTTTTTGTTCATATGATGTGTGCTCAACTCACTGGTATAAAACAATACCTCATTGGGGCCGGCGTGGTGGCGCTAGAGATAAGGTGTCTGCCTTGCCAGCGCTAGCCTAGGACGGGCCACGGTTCAATTCCCCGGCGTCCCATCTGGTCCCCCAAGCCAGGAGCGACTTCTGAGCGCATAGCCAGGAGTAACCCCTGAGCATTACCGGGTGTGGCCCAAAAACCAAAAAAGAAAAAAAAAACAACAACAATACCTTGTTGTTTTAAAGTGCATTTCTTTGATAATTAATGATGGAGAACACTTTTTTATATGCTCATTTACTGTCTTTATGTTTTCTTTAAGGAAGTTTTTATGACTTTTTTTAAAGACTGATGAAATACTGATGAAACTTATGGAGTAATAAACCCCCTGAATAGCAAAAACAAAACAAAACAAAACAAAAAAACAATTCTAAGAAGTAAAAAAATTTTTTTCTAACATTAAATCATACCATTGAACTATAATAATCAAGTCAAAGCGGTCCTAGAAAAGGACAAACTCTCAGACAACTGGAATAGAATTGAGAACCCAGAGATAGAACTTCTAATATATGTTCATATTTGACAAAAGAGATAAGAATAATGAAGTGGGCTAAGAAAAGCTTCTTTAGGAAATGCATTGGGAACCCTGGTCAGTCATGACAAATAAATGAACTAAACCCTATCATAAAACATGCACAAAAGCCAATTTAAAATTGATTAAGGTCCTCAATATCATACCTGAATCTATAAATTATACTAAGGAAAACATAGGCAGAACCCTTGAATCTAGATGTTTATTGATTCAATGCCAGTAGACAAGCAAATGGACAAGTGGAACTACATCAAATTAAGAAGTTTCTGCTCTGCAAAAAGAAAACAAAACAAGAAAAAAAAAACAGAAGACAATGACCAGAATAAAAAGACATCACACAGAGAGAATATTTCTCTACCACTCATCTGACAAAAGATTAATATTCAAGATCTACAGAACACTTATAAAACTTAGAAGAAAAATGAAAAATCATGAAGAAAATCTGAATGAAAACTTCTCTATGTGTTTGTTTGTTTGTTTTCAGTTTTTCCTTTATCATCTCCTTGTTGCTGGTGTTGTTGCAGTATCCAGGGGTTGTACATACTTTGTAGCACTCACTACACCCTGTGGTGCTCAAAGGCTACAACTGGATCTGTGCTCTGGAATCTATCTTGGTGGGCTTGTTCGACCCTAGAGGATGTGATTGATTGAACCAAAGCCTGTAGACTGCAAGGCCAATGCCAACCATGCTGTATAATCTCTCAGACCCTCCAGGTATCCTTTTCATATTGAAGAAAAGGTTTTAACAGGAGTGAAGGCCTTACTACACCTCATAAGCAGTTCATGTGTCTCTCCACATGAATTATCTTATGTTTATGAAGGTCTGAGGAGAGGGCAAAAGCCTTCCCACACTCCTACCATAAATAAGGCTTCTCTCCTGTATGAATTTTCTTGTGCACTAGACACTCTGAAGATTGTGTAAAGTCCTTCCCATACTCCTGACATGTATAAGGCTTCTCTCAAGTATGAATCTTCAAATGTGTAATAAGGTGTGAGTATTGAGTAGAAGCCACCCACAACCCTGACATGTATAAAGCTTCTGTCCTGTATGAATTATGTGTGTACAGTAAGGGAGTAGGGGTAAGTGAAGGCCTTCCCACCTCATACAATTATAAGGTTACTCTCCTGTATGAATTTTCTTGTGTTTAGTAAGGGTTAAGGAATGAGTGAAGGCATTTCCACACTCTAGACATGTACAAGGCCTCTCTCCTATATGAATGTTCTTGTTCACAAAAAGGACTAAGGATTGATTGAAGCCTTTCTACATTCCTGACATGTATAAGGCTATATGAATACTCATGTGACAAGTAAGATTAGGCTTTTGTGAAGGCCTTCCTACACTCTGGACATATATGACATTCTCTTTTTTCTTTTCTTTTCTTTTCTTTTCTTTTCTTTTCTTTTCTTTTCTTTTCTTTTCTTTTCTTTTCTTTTCTTTTCTTTTCTTTTCTTTTCTTCCTTCCTTCCTTCCTTCATTCCTTCCTTCCTTCCTTCCTTCCTTCCGCTTTCTTTCAATTTTTATTGTGAACAAAATGAATTATGAACCTTTCACAGTAATATTTAAGATACATACTGACAATGAATCAGGGGCATTCCCACCACCAGTTGTCTTCCTTCCACCATTATTCCCAGAATGCATCCCATATCTCCCTCCTTTGCCCTCCAAACTGCTAGTATGTATATCTGGCCCCCTCTGTGTATAGCTTGTTGTAGATTGGGTATCTGTTGCAAGTCAGCCCCTGAAGAGGTTGACTGATGGAGGGATGGAGGATGAGGCCTTTCTCCTCCAGCTCGGACCACACGTCTGTTACCCTGTTCAGTCGGCGGTTCTGAGGTGAATGCGGCAGGAAGAAAGCCAACAGGCAGTCAGTCTTCTGAAGAAAACAGCTCTTTATTTCGTGAAGAGGGTGAAGCCAAAAGGCCTAAGAATAGGTCCAGGACAAAAAGCTCCTCGCCTTCCACAGACCCTTGTTTTTATGTCCCAGAATCAGGAACCACCCAATGGTGGGATCAGGTACCACCCACTGGTGGGAGCAGAATCAGGTACCACCCTAGAGTGGCAGCAGAATGCCAGGTCACACCCTAGGGTAGGGCACAATCAGGGTAGGGTCAGTAACATAATAATCCCATTAAAATGTTTACATACACAACAGGTATCAATTCTGTTGTTGACTTTGGGTTTGTTGTTTAAGTCTGATCATTTTTTATTTTTACTCAATGTTCGTAAGACTGTTTGGTCCTGATACCATCCAATTTTCTCCCTCAATTTATGAGGCAGAACAAGATGATTCAAGTTTTGTGGTTCTTTTTGAAAAATAAAGAAAAGAGTCTAAATTTGATATTATAAATATCAATTCAAAGGAAGAAAGGGAAAAAAGAAGAAAAACATTCCAAAACAAAACAAAAATAAACAAAAAACCAAAACCAGCAACTACAAAAAAAAAAAGCATAAAAGCAACAAAAAACAACAACCAAATAATTACCACGAGAATAAAAAAAAAAAAAAAGGAGGGCTGGTGTGGCAAGGTTTTGTGCTTCTTTTTTTTTTTTTTTATTATTTTTGCATAGGCACAGTTAGTGTTGGGGAAATTAGAAAGGGAATTCCCTTGGCCTAAGAGATACAGGGTTTCTCCATCCTTGAAGCATACTGTCATGGGAACAACTACAGGCTCTGTACATGCTCATTTTCACTCCCCAAGGTCTTTTTATGGTGTCAGGAAACTTTCTGCTCAGTTGTGGATGATAAAATCAGGCCTCTGTAACTAAAGATCTTGGTATTTTCACAGGTCATAAGATAAAGCCTAAAATAGAGTCTTTTTTTACCATTCTAGAAGTTCTGTTCCATCACTGACATTTCTTTTTTTAATGTTTGTTTTTTTTTTTTATAGAAACCATTGTGATTTACAAAGTACTTCATAGTTGGATTTTAGGCATATAGTGGTTGTGAATCAGGGCCATTCCCACCAAAAGTGTCAACCTCCTTCCACCAATGTTCCCAGCGTACATCCTATACCTCCACACTTTGCTCCCTGGCCTGCCAGTGTAACAAGCCCATTTTAAGTTTGGGTCTCTTGATTCTATTGTTGACTTTGGCTTGGATATTTAGTTCTGTCCTTTTTTTATCTCCACCAATGTACCTGAGATTACTTGGCCCCTGGCCCCCATCCTTTCTTTTTTTTTTTCTTCTTAATTTTATATAAAAGTGCAGAAACATGAGGTAAAATAAAGTAATCAATGTTCCAAGTTTCTGTGTAAAAGGCAGGAGCCCCTAACTAAAAGATAAAAATGGGGAGGTGGCAGGTTGTTTTTTTTTTTTGTTTGTTTGGTTTTTTGCATAGGTGCAGCAAACGTTATGAAAAATAGCAAGGAAAAACAACATTGCCCTCAAAACAGGGTGTCCCTAACCATGAAGCATCCTGCCACAAAATCAACTACAGGCTCCAGGCACACTAAGTTGTCTAAGTCCAAAGTTTTGCTGAGGAAAAGTTCTCCTCACTCACAGTTGTCACAGGCTTCTGTAATTAAAGATCTTGGTTATTGCACAGATCATATGTTGAAGCGGCTTCTGGTTTCATCTCACTGTTAAGTGGCAATGCCGGGAAATATGCCCTGAAAGCAAGTTGTTGCTGTTTCCAAGTCGTCAGGGTGTTATATGAACCCACCCTGGAGCAACACAGTGCCAGGACAGCATTAGGCCTCCCCTGTAGAAGTTTGATTCCTGCAGCTGTTGCAGATTATATGAAATTTCTTTCATGTTCGATTTTACTTAGGGTCACTTCCACACACTCAGGTGTGACAGTTGACCTTGAATGTGCCCTTCTTGCTGAGTCAGAGAAATCCTTGCTCTTGCAGTGTCCAAGGGCACATCATGGTGCCAAGCACACAGGAAGCTCCTCCCCCCATTTTCTTACACTTGGAGGCTCTACTCCACAGGTAATGTTTTTTGTGAGCCTGTTGCCATGAGGGGTTCTGGTGCTTGCATTGGGCTGGCCACTATGTGGCACTTGCAGTCTTTAATTGCAGAGTTTACACACATTGAGCTGATTTGCCCCAAAGATTGCAGACTCTTGTGGATCTGGGAGTATAAAACCACACTCATTTCATGTCAGGGAAAACTGGGTGTTAAACTCATACTTTTATCATTTCAAGACAGGAAACTTCAGTGACCAAGTCACTCCTCACCTTCTTGTGCTTTCCATTTTAAAGGGCTTTCATCATTGTTCATCATTGTTCATCTGAAAATAGGAAAAGTTACTGTCAATCTGAGATGTGTTTTGATTCCCATTGTTCTATAGAACCTGTGAAATAAAATTGCCTGTGTATATTTTACTAAAATGATTATTTCGGAATTTCTTATTTTAATTTAGTGCAGAAGACAGAAATGAGACCAAATACCATAACGATACTGAGTTATTGTTATAGAAGAAATACCAATCTCACTTAATTTTTAATGTTTTGTCATCTCTCCCATTGCTAGCAGTCAATAAATGGTTAGAGCTTCAATTATTACAAAAGGTTAAGTTACATCAAAGCATCAAGTCAATACATAAATTTGATGAAGTTAAAATTAACTTTAAAAATCCAATCTAGAACAAGTAGATAAAAGTGAAAAATTAAGTTGTTTGATTAATGCATCTTTTAGGCAGTACAGTGTAGGGTTAACTTCCCAGTTATAAACCCTAGCACTGCTTACTCTTGGCCTTAACCATTTTTCCATATTATTCAATCTGCAAAGTGGAAAAATTTACCTAATTTCTTATTTTTATTAAATAAATCAGTGTTGTAAAATGAAACAGATTTTTTTATTAGTAAGTGTTAATGTTTTCAGTGATTAATAGTAGGGTTTTTTTTGGGGGGGTGGAAATAATACTCAGCATTACTTAGAGCTTACCCTAACTCTATGCTCAGGGATCATACATGGTGGTACTGGGGATAGAAGCCAGATAAGTCATGTAGAAAGCAAATGGACTACATGCTGTATTGTCTCTTTATCAGTAGTAATATTTTATTCTTCAATTTCTTTTTTTTAAATTTTTTTTATTTAAAGAACTTTATTACATACATGATTGTGTTTGGATTTCAGTCATGTAAAGAACACCACCCATCACCAGTGCAACATTCCCATCCCCAATGTCCCAAATATCCCTCCTCCTCACCCAACCCCTGCCTGTACTCTAGACAGGCTTTCTATTTCCCTCGTACATTCTCATTATTAGCATAGTTCAAAACGTAGTTATTTCTCTAACTAAATTCATCCCTGTTTGTGGTGAGCTTCATGAGGTGAGCTGAAACTTCCAGCTCTTTTCTCTTTTGTACCTGAAAGTTATTATTGCAAGAATGTCTTTCATTTTTCTTAAAACCCATAGATGAGTGAGACCATTCTGCGTCTTTCTCTCTCTCTGACTTATTTCACTCAGCATAATAGATTCCATTCACATCCACGTATAGGAAAATTTCATGACTTCATCTCTCCTGACAGCTGCATAATATTCCATTGTGCATATGTACCACAGTTTCTTTAGCCATTCATCTGTTGAAGGGTATCTTGGCTGTTTCCAGAGTCTTGCTATAGTAAATAGTGCTGCAAGGAAAATAGGTGTAAGGAAGGGATTTTTTTGTATTGTATTTTTGTGTTCCTAGGGTATATTCCTAGGAGTGGTATAGCTGGATCGTATGAGAGCTCAATTTCCAGTTTTTGGAGGAACCTCCATATCGCTTTCCATAAAGGTTGAACTAGACGGCATTCCCACCAGCAGTGGATAAGAGTTCCTTTCTCTCCACATCCCCGCCAACACTGCTTATTCTCATTCTTTGTGATGTGTGCCAATCTCTGGGGTGTGAGGTGGTACCTCATCGTTGTTTCAATTTGCATCTCCCTGATGATTAGTGATGTGGAGCATTTTTTCATGTGTCTTTTGGCCATTTGTATTTCTTCTTTGCCAAAGTGTCTGTCCATTTCTTCTCCCCATTTTTTGATGGGATTAGATGTCTTTTTCTTGTAAAGTTCTGTCAGTGCCTTGTATATTTTGGAGATTAGCCCCTTATCTGATAGGTATTGGGTGAATAGTTTCTCCCACTCAGTGGGGGACTCTTGTATCCTGGGCGCTATTTCTTTTGAGGTGCAGAAGCTTCTCAATTTAATATATTCCCATCTGTTAATCTCTGCTTTCACTTGCTTGGAGAGTGCAGTTTCCTCTTTAAAGATGCCTTTAGTCTCAATGTCCTGGAGTGTTTTACCTATGTGTTGTTCTATATATCTTATGGTTTCGGGTCTGATATCGAGATCTTTCATCCATTTGGATTTAAACTTCGTACATGCTGTTAGCTAGGGGTCTAAGTTCAATAATCTGCAAGTGACTAGCCAGTTGTGCCAACACCACTTGTTGAAGAGGCTTTCTTTGCTCCATTTAGGATTTCTTGCTCCTTTATCAAAAATTAGGTGATTGTATGTCTGGGGAACATTCTCTGAGTATTCAAGCTTATTCCACTGATCTGAGGGCCTGTCCTTATTCCAATACCATGCTGTTTTGATAACTACTGCTTTGTAGTACAGTTTAAAGTTGGGGAAAGTAATTCCTCCCATATTCTTTTTCCCAATGATTGCTTTAGCTATTCTAGGGTGTTTATTGTTCCAAATGAATTTCAAAAGTGCCTGATCCACTTCTTTGAAGAATGTCATGGGTATCTTTAGAGGGAGCACATTAAATCTATACAATGCTTTGGGGAGTATTACCATTTTAATGATATTAATCCTGCCAATCCATGAGCAGGGTATGTGCTTCCATTTCCGTGTGCCCTCTCTTATTTCTTGAAGCAGAGCTTTATAGCTTTCTTTGTATAGGTCCTTCACATTTTTAGTCAAGTTGATTTCAAGATATTTGAGTTTGTGTGGCACTATTGTGAATGGGGTTATTTTCTTAATGTCCATTTTTTTCCTTATTACTATTGGTGTATAGAAAGGCCATTGATTTTTGTTTGTTAATTTTGTAGGCTGCCACCTTGCTATATGAGTCTATTGTTTCTAGAGCTTTTTTATAGAGACTTCAGGGTTTCCTAGATAGAGTATCATGTCATCTGCAAACAGCGAGGGCTTGATTTCTTCCTTTCCTATCTGGATTCACTTGATATCTTTTTCTTGCCTAATCGCTATAGCAAGTACTTCCAGTGCTATGATGAATAGCAGTGGTGAGAGAGGACAGCCTTGTCTTGTGCCAGAATTTAGAGGAAAGGCTTTCAGTTTTTCTTCATTGAGGACAATATTTGCCTCTGGCTTGTGGTAGATGCCTTAACTATATTGAGAAAGGTTTCTTCCATTCCCATCTTGCTGAGAGTTTTGATCAAGAATGGGTGTTGGACCTTATCAAATGCTTTCTCTGCATATATTGATATGATCATGTGATTTTTATTTTTCTTGTGTTGATGTTGTGTGTTATGTTGATAGACTTACGGATGTTAAACCATCCTTGCATTCCTGGGATGAAACCTACTTGACCATAGTGGATGATCTTCTTAATGAGGCATTGAATCCTAGTTGCCAGGATTTTGTTGAGGATCTTTGCATCTGTATTCATGAGCGATATTGGTCTGTAATTTTCTCTTTTGGTAGCATCTCTGTCTGGTTTAGGAATCAAGGTGATGTTGGCTTCATAAAAGCTATTTGGAAGTTTTTCTGTTTTTTCGATTTCATGAAAGAGTCTTGCCAGGATTGGTAGAAGTTTCTCTTGAAAGGTTTGAAAGAATTCATTAGTAAATCCATCTGGGCCTTGACTTTTGTTTTTAGGCAGACATTTGATTACTGTCTTAATTTCCTCAATAGTGATGGGTGTGTTTAGATATGCTACATCCTCTTCATTCAACTGTGAAAGATCATAAGAGTCCAAAAATTTATCCATTTCTTTCAGGTTTTCATTTTTAGTGGCATAGTGTTTCTCAAAGTAGTTTCCGATTACCCTTTGGATCTCTACCATATCAGTAGTGATCTCTCCTTTTTCATTCCTAATACGAGTTATCAAGTCTCTCTCTCTCTCTCCCTCTCTCTTTCTTTGTTAGTTTTGCCAGTGGTCTATCAATCTTGTTTATTTTTTCAAAGAACCAACTTCTACTTTCGTTGATCTTTCGGATTGTTTTTTGGGTTTCCACTTCATTGATTTCTGCTCTCAGCTTTGTTATTTACTTCTGTCTCCCTATTTTTGGGTCCTTTTGTTGAGCACTTTCTAATTCTATGAGCTGCATCATTAAACTATTCAGGTGTGCCCCTTCTTCTTTCCTGAGGTGTGGTTGCAAAGCTATAAATTTTCCTCTCAGTACCGCTTTTGCTGTGTCCCATAGGTTCTGATAGTTTGTGTCTCCATTGTCATTTGTTTCTAGGAAGGTTTTGATTTCCTCTTTGATTTCATCTTGGACCCACTGGTTATTCAATATTAGGCTGTTTAACTTCCAGGTATTAAAGTTTTTCTTCTGTGTCCCTTTGTAATTCACATATAATTTTAGGGCCTTGTAGTCAGCAAAGGTAGCCTGCAAAATTTCTATTCTCTTGATATTTTGGAGGTATGTTTTATGTGCTAGCATGTAGTCTATCCTGGAGAATGTCCCATGTACATTAGAGAAGAATGTGTATCCGGGCTTCTGGGTTTGGAGTGTCTTGTATATATCTACTAGGCCTCTTTCTTCCATTTGTCTTTTCAGGTCTAGTATATTCTTGTTGGGTTTCAGTTCGGTTGACCTGTCAAGTGTTGACAATGCCGTGTTGAGGTCTCCCACAATTATTGTGTTGTTATTGATATTATTTTTCAGATTTGTCAACAATTTTATTAAATAGTTTGCTGGCCCCTCATTCGGTGCATATATGTATAGGAGAGTGATTTCTTTCTGCTGTACGTATACCTTGATTAATACAAAATGTCCATCTTTGTCCCTTACAAGTTTCCTAAGTATAAAGTTTGCATCTTCTGATATTAGTATGGCCACTCCAGCTTTTTTATGGCTGTTGTTTGGTTGGATGATTTTCCTCCAGCCTTTTATTTTGAGTCTCTGTTTGTTCTGACTATCCAGGTGTGTTTCTTGTAGGCAGCAGAAGGTTGGATTGAGTTTTTTGATCCATTTGGCCACTCTGTGTCTCTTAACTGGTGTATTTAGTCCATTGAGATTGAGAGAAAGATTTAGAGTTAGTGCCATCTTTATATCGAAGTTTGATGTGTCTGTTGGTCAGTCTTGTCTTAAAGTAGGCCGTTCAATTTTTCTTTTAAAAATGGTTTTGAGTCTGTAAAGTTTCTGAGCTGTTGTTTGTCTGTGAAACCATGTATTGTTCCTTCAAACCTGAAAGTGAGTTTTGCTGGGTGCAGTATTCTAGGCGAAGCATTTATTTCATTGAGTTTTGTTACTATGTCCCACCACTGCCTTCTGGTCTTGAGTGTTTCCGGTGACAGGTCTGCAGTAAATCTCAAGGATGTTCCCTTGAATATAATTTCCCTTTTCAATCTTGCTGCTTTCAGAATTTTGTCTTTATCTGTGGGATTGGTCATTGTGACTAGGATGTGTCTTGGGGTGTTTTTTCTGGGGTCTCTTTTAGTTGGTAATCTTCGGGATGCAGGATTTGAACACATGTGTTCATTAGCTCTGGTAGTTTCTCTTTAATGATGTTCATGACCATTGATTCTTCCTGGAGATTTTCATCCTGGGTCTCTGGGACTCCAATGTTTCTTAAGTTGTTTCTGTTGAGCTTATCATAGACTTCTATTTTCATCTGTTCCCATTCTTTGACTAATTTTTCCATTGTCTGATCATTTGCTTTAAGGCTTTTTTCCAATTTCTTCTGCTGTATGGAATTGTTATTCATCTCATCTTCTAGTGTACTAATTCTATCCTCAGCTGCTGTTAACCTGTGGGAAAGCTCAACCATGTTTTTCTTCAATTCATCTACTGAGTTTTTCAGACCTGTTATTTGACCTGAAATTTCAGTTTGGAGTTTTCTGATTTCTGTCTTCATATTCTCTTGATTCTTATTAGTGTTCTCTTCTATACTTTCTTTGAGTTCTTTGAATATCTTCCATATTGCAACTCTAAACTCCTTATCTGAGAGACTGACTAGTTGGTTGGTCATGTTCAAGTCATCAGAGTTGCCATTGTCATTCTCTATGTCTGGCACTGGCCTGAGTTGTTTTCCCATTGTCACACTTGTATTGTGGGTTTTTCTGTGTTGTGGTTGTATTCATTGTCTAAATGATGTGCAGGGCCTGGAAGCAAAGCGGAGCTGCTGTGCTCCTCTGGCTCCACCCTTTCTGGGCTTGTAAACTCACCTCCAGGGAAGGTTCCAGGGAAGGTGAGCCGTTCATAGATGAGCCACACACAGGATGAAATCAGGCCGAAAATGGAGCACAGCACAGAAGACAGGCAGATAGGGGTGCTTGCATCTGAGTTTCAGCAGAGTTCAGTGGCTTCCCCTTTCTGAGCGTGTAAGCTCACCTCCAGGGAAGGCTCCAGGGAAGGTAAGCCGTCTGCAGATGAGCCACAGACAGGATAAAATCAGGTCAAATATGGAGCACAGCACAGAAGACAGGCAGATAGGGATCTGGCATCTGAGTTCCAGCAGAGTTCAGCAGCTTCCCCTTTCTGAGCGTGTAAGCTCACCTCCAGGGAAGGCTCCAGGGAAGGCGAGCCATCCACAGATGAGCCACACACAGGTTGAAATCAGGCCAAAAATGGAGCACAGCACAGAAGACAGGCAGATAGGGGTGCTGGCATCTGAGTTCCAGCAGAGTTCAGTGGCTTCCCCTTTCTGGACTTGTAAAGTCAGCCATTTCTTACTCGCTCGCTCGCTGGGTAGCTTCAGAATGCAGTTTTTTGGGGGTTCGCTTCCCAGGGCTCTGAGGAGCGCTTCAAGGATTCAGAAAAGACAGAGAAGCACAGGACAGGGCTCCCTTCAGGTCCTCAGTTTCCTCAGAAGAAGCACAGCATAGCGGAGACTCCGTGGGTGAAGCAATCAGCACTTCACCTGGCAGTCCCTACAGTCAGCCATTTGTTACTCACTTGCTCGCTGGGTAGCTTCAGGATGCAGTTTTTTGGGGGTTTGCTTCACAGGGCTCTGAGGAGAGCTTCAAGTATTCAGAAAAGACAGAGAAGCACATGACCTTTCTTCAATTTCTTTCTTTTTTTTTTAAAGTGATAAATTTTTAATTGTTTTTACTTTCCAGTATTTGATACATAGAGTCTTGCCTGAAATTATAAACTTTAGGATTAGTGAGAAATTGATTTTTCTCTTGAGTTTTTAGAAATCATTTAGAGCTTCGTAAGAAATCATTTGTTTCCTCCTTTATTATATCTTAAGATTTCAAGTCTGAGAAACCTACCACAAGAATTTTAAAAAGTGCATGAGTCAAACAAAGTACAGTTTAAATATGAATAAACACATGTTCCATAACCTCAGAAATATCTAACACAAATACTATTTCTTCCCTACAATACAGCCTTTAGAGAACAGTGGTTCTCACCTGAGAGGCACTGGTGACAATGTAACTATGATGAAGAGGTACTACTAGTAGTCAATGAGCAGAACCAGGGATCTGTTAAACATCCTATAATCTACAGGATGAATTCCACAACAAAGCATCCAGTCTGAATGTCAACGGTGCCAGTTTAAGATCCCATGTTTCAGAGTTAACTTTCTTCAATTTCTTCTTTTATCTTTTTTTTTTTTTTTTTTTTTTTTTTTTAGTTTTTGGGCCACACCCAGCGTTGCTCAGGGGTTACTCCTGGCTGTCTGCTCAGAAATAGCTCCTGGCAGGCACAGGGGACCATACGGGTCACCGGGATTCGAACCAACCACCTTTGGTCCTGGATCGGCTGCTTGCAAGGCAAACACCACTGTGCTATCTCTCCGGGCCCAACTTTCTTCAATTTCTTATGGGCAACAATTCTCTACTTTGTGAAGGAATTAAAAAAAAAAAAAGGATAAAAGAAGAAATAAGAAATTAATAAAAAAGGTGGGAAGAGGAGTTGAATATATATATATACCATATATATATATATATATATATATATATGTTGAATTATTATAGCCTTCACTTTCATGATGCTATTTGGGAGAAAATTAATTTTATGTTTTCAATATGTATTAAAGTTTTAAACTTGAAGAATTTCTTTTTTTTTTTTTTGGTTTTTGGGCCACACCCTGTGACGCTCAGGGGTTACTCCTGGCTATACGCTCAGAAGTTGCTCCTGGCTTCTTGGGGGACCATATGGGACACCGGGGGATCGAACCGCGGTCCGTCCTAGGTTAGCGCAGGCAAGGCAGGAAACTTGAAGAATTTCTAATCATTTAGTCTGTGAACCTATTTGTCTTTAATAGGACTACTCTTTTTTTTTTTTTTGTTACTCTTTTTTTTTTTTGTTTGCTTGTTTTTTGGGCCAAACTTGGCAATGCTCAGGAATTACTTCTGTCATGTACTCTCAGAAATCACTTCTGGATGGCTCAAGGGATTATATGTGATGTTGGGGATTAAACCTGGGTTGGCTGCATGCAAGGCAAACACCCTACCCCCAGTATTATCTCACACACACACACACACACACACACACATTTTTTTAAAGGCCATATTAATGGTGATAACGCTAATATAATCTACACATTACTCAGGTTGCAAATGTGTATTTATACCTGGGATTTTTATCTTTTTTTATAAAAAAGATTCAAGTGCTATGGTGAGGCAGCAGAAGAGGAAGTATGGAGTTGCCTCATCCTCCTCCTTGTTCACTTTTCCTATCCGCCCTTTGTCCTCTTATGAAATTGTTTGTTTGTACTAGCCCCTCCCCTGGGATCTGGTAAGTCAGTTTGGTTTAAGAGGCCTTCCTGGATTTGAGGGAAAGTTGTTAGTTCTTTCAGCCAGTGAAGTTGTTGAACTTCAATGCTTGTTACCTGAATACCTCATAAATATGAGATCCGTTATGACCACCAAATATTGAAAAGTTTAGCAAACATCCTTTCTCTCTTTCTTTCTCTCAACCTTATTGAATATACTAGAATGCTTAAAAGATTGATACTGATGAGCAGTGGTCAACCAGGTGTTAGGCTGAAGTGAGTGTTGACATATGTGTCAGAAATAATTCCCCATAAGAGCTTAATTCTTTCACTCACACTCATCTTCTCTACCTCAGTATCCCAGAGTACAACTTGCCTTTGATGAGCTAGAAGGAAGAAAACACAAATTGTTCCTTAATAGTGGCTTTGAGTGTCCTTTACTTGGTCTCTGAACTTCCTCAGTAGTGCCAGAATGAGTTGTTAGGGCCAGAGAAATAACTCAACAGACTGAGCGCATGCTTTTCATGTGGTTTGATCCTTGGTACCTCCTGATCCCGAGAACACTGCCAGTAACAGATCAGAGCACACAGTCAGGAATAGTCCCTGAGCACTGCTGAGTTTGTGGTGCCTAAAAATAAAATCAATAAATAATAAATCAAGTTGATCTGACAGGACAGGACACAGTGGCCCCTGGAATGCACCAACTTTACCTTGCCCCACCCTACCCCCACACCTGGATAAGGCTTGAAATGTTTGTCTACCTGTCAGGTGCTCTTTTTCCTCAAATAAAGAGACTTTTCTTTGGGTTCTGCAAACTTTTCCTCCTACCCTGTACACAGTATGTATCTTGAGCTGGTTCTTGGAGTCTGCTCTGGTTGTTTGGTAGGTAGATTTAGAATCATGATTTGGATGTCAGGTTGCAAAGAAAAAGGTATGTTCGCTAATCTGAATTGTTTAGGAAACCAGTAATAGTTTTTATAAAGTTGACATAAAGAATTTTCCTTAAGCCATTTTATTTATTAGTACTTTTATTTATTTTATTTATTTATTTTTTGAAGTTGAAAGCAAATACAGTTTTGGTGAAATTTAACCTAAAATGTTGGAGTATTTCATTCTGGATTTCACAATGTGTTTCATTTGTAGCCACAGCAATTTCCCTTTCCCTCTCCTAGGCCGTTTTCTCTTGCTTTTTTTTCTTTCTCAGCTCCCCTCAATCTCTCCCCCACCCCCATCTCTCTTTCTATCTCTTATCTCTTCCCTACTCTTCTTTCCTTTTTTTCCTTCTTTTCCTGAAATCATCACAAAAACAATTTTTTTCTAGAACTAATAGAAACAAACCAGTGCTTGGCTTCCTTAACATTTGGGTATTCTTGTAGTGTAAAATTATATCACTGGGGGATAGTATAGGGTAGGACACTTGCTTTGATTTGATCTGCAGCATCTCATATGATCCTCAGCATCCTGAGCCCACCAGGAGTGATTACAGAGCCAGGAGGAACCTCCAAGCACTCCCAGGTGTGCCCTCTTCCTCCAAAAAAAAAAAAAAATCAAAACAAAATTACCACCAGTGAAGTTAGCATGTGCTACAGAAACTGCAACTCCTAGTCTTTCGCTGTCCAGGAGACTCTTATAAATGAACAGCTTCTGTTCCCTGGCCAGCAGTGTGTAGAATAGTATTGACTCTGGTGCACATTAGCAAGGCCTTAGGGGTGTGCCTGGAATCAACAGCATATGTAGTCAGGGAGCATGTAACTAGAAAGTTTACTTTCCTTTTACTTGAAAGGCTTATTTCGATCCTTGAAGGTCTTGGAGGAAGGCCGGATTGAGAGAAAGAGAGATGGAATATGTGTTTGTGTGAGTGTATGTGCCCAACTGTCCAACTTGGTCTCTTTAATGGGACCTTATGAAGAACCACATGGAATTGTAACTTGACAAAATTAATACCATTAAGGACCTGAAAATAGCTCTCTTGGTTGGTAGGTCACACCTTTCTAAGCTCAGTTAATGAGCAAATTTTTTTTTTTCTTTACAAGATTAACCAGGTGTATTTGACTAATGTTAACATCAGTGTTGGCTGCTCAGAGCTTTCTTGCTAATGAGGTCAAAGTGGGAATTCCTGCATCTCCTGGACCAGTTACCTTCCTTCTCTTGTCTGGCCACCTACTGCTCTCATCCTCTCAGCCTCCAGCTGGCCTGGGAATGTCTTTTCTTGACTGTTGGAGAGGGGAAAGGTGTTATGTATGGCGCTGTGTGGATTAGCACAAATTTATAACCACGCCTGGGAATGGCTTCACAGGCATATTCCACTGACCAGGGGTCAATGGTATTGTCTCCACTCTGAAAGACAATAGAGTTGATTAAGGTTAACTGGGAAATGCTGATGGTGGTTAGCATTTTGGACTTTTGCCAGAGCATATGTAACATTTAAAGTGATTTAAGGAAAACCATGCCATGGTTCATAAGTGGAAGAGCTTGGGATAAATAAAACCATGGAAACCATCAAGGAGCAAATGATTACTTTTAAATATGCAGCATGAAAATGGACATGGCAGTAGCTTTAAAATACGTTTTCTAGACTGTTTTCCAGGATTTTGGAAAATCCTGTGCCAAATCATGTTTGGATTGTATGTGGTACGCCCTTTAGGTTTTTGAAATCTGAGTTTCTACCTATTGCCAAAACAATGAGCTATCAATTAATTTTGCAATTTTTTAGTTATTAAGGGCATGCATATTAAATAGTGCTTGTAGTTACGGGAAGCATCTTGGATTTTTAAGAAAACACTGAGGAACATATAATGTTCTGGAAGATAAATATTTGCATTAGGCAATTTAGTCCTTCAACATGTTTATTTTTAAGAAACAAAAATCTTAGCATCATCTACCTTAAGTGTAATTTGCAAGGTAAAATGAGAGTAATTTTGAAGTCCTGTGTAATTCTGAGTCTTCTATTTCCATAGGAATGATTCACATTTTATAGCAATAACTGTACAATCAAGAGCTGTATAGAAGACTTTTGGGGGATACTAGTGCTGCCTTTGTCGCAACCACTTTATTGTTTTTAGAAAATAAAATCAAGGCCAGAGGTGTTGTATCTTTCCTATGGTCACTTTGCAGAAAGTGGCAGAACTTTAGTTCATCTGACTGAGAACTGAGGTCTTTCACTGTCAGTTTGCTTTTTAGGAGGTTTGTATACCTGTCCATGTATGTCCAGGTATGCATGTGTGAATACTATAACTATTTTATATTCTCTTAAAGTGATTATAAGATCTGTGGCATGGAACTATAATGAGAAACATTCTTTTTTTGTTTTGTTTTGTTTTGTTTTGTTTTGGGGCCACACCAGGTGACGCTCAGGGGTTACTCCTGGCTACGCACTCAAAAATCGCTCCTGGCTTGAGGGACCATATGGGACCCTGAGGGATTGGACCACCATCTGTCCTAGGATTCGGATAATGCGGGCAAGGCAGATGCCTTACCGCTTGCGCCACCGCTCTGGCCCCTCGTTCTTTCATGGAACAAACTCAGACCATTGCCTTAAAAACCTAATATCTCTTGATATCACTAAATAGAGAAGTAACTTAAGTTTGTTTTCTTTTGGGGCCACATCTGGTGGTGCTCAAGATCATTTCTGGCAGGTATCACAGAACTGTATGTGATGCCAGGATCAAACCTGAGAGAGCTGCATAGAAGGCAAGTGCCCTACCTGCTATATTATTGTTACAGCCTGGAGAAGTGATTTAGTCTTTTCTTTGCCTTGTAAACTGTTTGGAAAGCAAGGCAATATTGCAGTCATAGGTGAATAGGGTTGGGGGGGGATACAGGTGGGAATACTTGTCTACAATATTTTCCTTGAAATATTCCTGGAGTTTTCCTTAAATATGTGATGTTTTACAAATGTTGTGGTTTATAAAATATATGACGACATGGTCTTGCTTTCTTTTACTCTTTTTCTTGATAATGTTTGCCCATTTCAACATATAAAAAACTGACAATTATTTTCAGAAAGGCCACTTTATTTATAAAAATCGAGTGGTCTTTAAATTGTTTTGAACTTTGAAAAATTGACCTTTCCTTTTTAGATACTAATAGATTTGGATTTTGTAAACATGTATTATTTTTACAATTAAAGTAAATGTTAAATGCAATGTTCTCACTTTTCACTTTCTCTTCTTTCTACTTCTTTCTTCCTTTTATTCTATCCTTCCTTCCTTCCCACCCTCCCTACCTTTCTTCCTTCCTTCCTTCCTTCCTTCCTTCCCTCCTTCCCTTCCTTCCTTCCTTCTTTCCTTCCCTCCTTCCCTCCCTCCCTTTTGGCATTTTCCTGGGGATTGAACCTCAGTCTGCTGAGTGCAAGGCAGGCAAAAAAGCATTCATTCCTGCTATACTTACTCTGCTGTATACTTACTCAGCTATACTATGACCCTCTTCTTCCTTTTATTTCTTTTCTTTAAACTTGATTAGACAAACTTTTCACTGTGTTTTTTAGGAAAACCCTGGACAAAATATGTATGTGTTTACCAATGTATACAAATACACATGTGTATATATACACATTTATATCATGTATGTATATCAATGAATACTATATTCATATACTATATATATATACCAATGTCATAGCTGTTTGATAAAATGCAAGTAAAAGATAGACATAAAAATGTGTATTTGTTTGCCTGGGGATAATACAGCAGGTAAGGCACTTGCTTTGCAGTAGCTGAACCCATGTTCAATCTCCAGCATCCTGTATCATCCCCCAAGCCCACCACCAGTATGAATTCTAAGGGCAGAGCCAGGAGTAACCTCTAACCACCAATGGCTATGGCTAACCCCCACCCAAAGTGCATATGTATATGTCTTACATTGTTATAGCATTTTTCACATCTATATGTTTCAGACCTAATTATCTTAAATGATGCTAACACGGAAAGGGTATTACATATTCATATATACATGAACATCTGTCTTCATATATAAGTATGTAATGTGTATGCACACACCATATAATAAATAAGCAGATAATTTTCCTTCTTTACAAGTATATCCAAAGAGAGCCATTCAGTCATACATGCTTTTACTAAAGATGGCTTCTACTTTTTTGTGGTGCTCTGAGATTTCTGGCCTTTTGTTGTCTCAGAAGCAGCAGAGTAATACAGTTGGAAACAGTACAGGAACAGAATTAGGAGATTACCTGGACAGGTAGTATGCAGGTATCCTGGGGTCTTGCTTGCCACTTGGTTTTGAGGCAGAAATCAGAGTCTGCCCACTTTAGAAGCAGGCTTACCTGGCCACATCTGTTACAGCGGCCAGGTGAGAGCCACATAGCTATCATTTGTCAAACACTCCACAGGACCTGAGTTCCTCCAGGCCATTCCTGTATATCACAGCTTGGCACTGTGGCCCAGCCTGGCTGGTGGCTAACCCAGACTTGGTGGGCACCAGGTTATGGATGACGAGGACATTTGGAGGGCATGGTGACACCATGCAGTGGAAGCTACCACTGTCACCAGCAGAGATGGCTACCCATTTTGTCCTGATCCTCCTGGATCCCCTTTCAAGTGGAAATGTCACAAGTCGACTTCTGTAGCATGCATAGTACAATTTGGCTGACAGCGATTTCTGGCAAAAGAAATAACCAAATTATTATTCAGTCATGGGTTTTTAACAGCCGCAAAGCAAGTGGATGTTAACTAAATGATGCAATTTATTCCCTTCCCTCTTATTGCCAGCTTGCCTATTACAGAACGACTGCCAGTTTTCAATAAGTGGTACCCAGATGGTATTCGCATGCCGCCCACTTGGTTACAGAGCCGAAGCGGGGAATAACTCGGCAGACACTACAAGCTGTGGGTCAATTGAGGGGGAATGCCTGTTGCTTCACAGTTTTGCATATGTAAATCTGTTAATGTTATGTCAGTATTGTGCGGGCTAAACACAAGCATTGCCTTTCTCTGGGGGCCCAGCTGAACTTGGACCACAGCCCGGTTCTCCCAAGGCTCAGAGAGAAGGGCTGCAGTTAGGGGAGGCTGCACAGCCTTCCTCCCTCCACTCCTGCCTCCACACTCTTGAGTTACCAGCAGCCCTGAGTTGGATGCAGGAAGTGTCTGCCATAGGCTGACTCCATAATAGGCCAGGCAGGCCGGGTTTTATGAGGTTGGTTGAGGAGGGTGGAGGAGTGTGAGTGAGTGTGCGTCTATTTTTAGGCCAGCCTTCAAGACAGTTCCTTTGGCCCAGCCCGCGCCTGCCTGCCTCTCTCACACTCTCCTCTGTGTGTCTGCCACACTTCTGCTCTCCATTTCATCAACTGCAGATGTGGCACACAGCCGTCTTAGAAAAGTCATGAACTGTGTCGTCTGCACAGCTTAACAGCCAACAGCTGCTGCAGCAAGCTGAAGGGAAAAGCAGGGAAATCATTTTTGGGAAGGCGTTCAAGTGCCTCAACCTAGCCTCTTCTTTGGCCTGTGCAGACAATTATTTTGCACTAATTGCATCAAGATAGCAGCTATAAAAACTTGATTTGAGTCACTCTCCCCATCCACCCCTCTTGTGAAAGTTGCAGTCACAAATGGGAGTCCCTCTTCTTCTTTTTATTGTGGTTTGTTTCTTGTTCTCAAAAGCTTATTACATTGGGTGCAAACAACAACAAAAATGCTATAAAAAGGCAAGAATCGTAATATGCTTAAGCACTCAAAAGACCTATGGCAGTGGTTTCACCAATGAAAATATTCCTGCAGGTACTGTAAAATTTATGTGCCATATGAAGAACATTAGGGTGTTGTTTTTTCGTGGAGGAAAATGTTCATCGTTGAGCCATTTTGTAAATTATTTTAATGCTGCATTTCTGCTTAAACCTCATGATTTTGATATATAAACCAGTTTAATGTGTTGTGCACAGAACCTGGCTTTTCTTAAATTTTATATATTGGAAAGCCCATGTTTGTATTGGACCTTCTGGTTTCTTTCATATTGAAAAGCCATCCTGCATGGCCCTGTGCCATACTGTGAAGAAACAGTTTGAAAAGTCAAGCGCCAAGTGTTGACTGCAATCCTAGGCAAGACCATGTCAGCAAAGATACAGAAGCATTGTTGTTGTGTGAGTTTGTTTCTTAAAAAGGAGTCATTTCATGACAGTAGAATTCGTGTCCACAGTATGAACTTCCTAGTACACTGGTCTCTTCTCAACTCTTCACTCACTTTTGACAGAATCAATATTGTGCCCGGTATCCAGATCTTACTCCTTAAAAAAAAAAGTTCTCCAAGTAAATTTGGATTAATTACACATTCCAGCATCCCTGATTCTCTTGAAAGATTTGTTTCTGTGACATTTTGCCGTATCTGTTGTGCAGCTAGAGGAGCATGCTTCTCTCCTCACATTTCAAGTCTCTAGACTTTGTTCTGAGGAGCCAGATGGAAGTATGCAGATTGTTTTTATCTTTTGTCCTTCACACTGTAACCTGATCCCCAGCATATCTAGACATCTACCAGAAAATTTACTATGTGAAAGCAAGGAAATGATTTATAATATGGACCAGTGAGGGGAGAAAGGACTCAAGACGAACTTTATCAAAGCCAATCTCTGCGACACAAACCCTATGCCCTTCTTTCTTTTCTTATGAAATGCTTGCTTGATCAAGGACTTTCCTAAATATGCCCGGATATTCTTCTTCCCAACTTAACCTGGCCTGAGAGCTGTAATTGACCAATGAGTTTGATAAGGACGTGAACATGCATGCGATGCAAGTTGATTACCTAGTACTATAAAGCTAAGAAGAATGAATTGGTAAAATTATGAAATAGATTATGGCCTTGTAGATTTAAGACAGGGTATCTTGAAAGCTAAGGGACAGGAACCTTTCCAGAGTTAAGTACTGGGTGCCTTGCTTTAGTGAGTGCAAGAAACAATCCTCTCAGGCTTCCTGATATGTGTGGATTCAATGGTAAAAATTTTGTAGCCTTTTTTGCTACGGATTCATGTTTGTTTTTCATTTATTGGTCTAAAATTAGTAAAGACTTTGATTTGTTTGGATTCAGATTTATAATTAGCATGTGGGTATTAAAATTAATAGGTATGTCAGAATATTAGTTATTTGCTGTGCTTGCAAGTAAATGTATGCAATATGTATTTGTACCCATGAGCACCCTAAAAAATGTGTGCTTTAGAAAAATATCTGAGTTTAAAAAACAGCCGTTGTATATAATCTTGGATAAAATACACTAACATCTTTGGCCTCTACTCTTTGTTCTTCAGTGGTGACTATAATAGGCCTCAGAAATGCTGCAAGAACTTAATTCTTATATTAACATGAGACACTTTGCATAGTTCCAGCATACACATTAGCATGCTTATCCTTAGTGAAAGTTTATTATTTTAATGGGTTATGCATTATCCTTGACCACAAAGTAAGACTAAAGTAGTGATAAACACCGTATTTTTGCCCAAGTTTTACATTTTTTGTGATTTGTCCTTGTTTTCCCTCTCTCTCCACCCTTTCTCCTCTGCCCATCAGACATTTTATTGTGACATTTCTTATTTTACTTTTGGGTAACATTATACATTATTGTCAAGAGGACCAGTGCTCTTTGCAAAATAGTCAATGCTTCTTCTGTGGTTTGTCTTTATTCTTTTCCTTGTCTAATGGTTCTCTTTTCAACTTTATTTATTTGATTGTTTTTTGATTTATGGGCCATACCCAACTGTGCTCAGGGGTCATTCCTGGGGACCATATGGGATGCTGGGGATTGAACCCTGGTCAGCTATGTGCCAGGCAAAACGCCTTGCCTGCTGTGCTATTTATTGCTCTAGCCCTATTTTCTGGCTTCAAAGTGAAAAATAAAGGGGAGTTTACCAAGAGTTTGGGGGTGTTATCAGATTTTTGTTCATGCATGTGTATATTTTGCCTCATTATGGTCCATCGTTCATAATACTGTAATTCCATAATTCTGTAGACCATAATACAGAAACCAATCTCTTGAAGAAATTAATAGTGAGATGAGTGCATATTTATCAACTGAAATACAAAGTACAGATTAAATACTGTCTGATGCTGTTAAGAGTGTGAGTCATACAGCATGCATTTCTTGAGTACCTGCTGTGTGCTAGGTGTCACAGGATGATGGACATATGGCTGGGCCTACTGGCATTATGAAATAAGTCAGAGAGAAAGGAGAATGCCAGTATCATATTATTTCAGTCAGAGATGGACCACAAAAAAAAAAACAATGAACAAACAAAACAAAAACTAGTGCTTAGTTATAAGAACAAAATGGTGGTTTCTAAAGAG
Organism: Suncus etruscus; assembly: GCF_024139225.1. Taxonomy (NCBI): domain Eukaryota; kingdom Metazoa; phylum Chordata; class Mammalia; order Eulipotyphla; family Soricidae; genus Suncus; species Suncus etruscus. The sequence continues at coordinate 101,041,042 of NC_064854.1, forward strand.
AAAAAAAGTATTAGGTGGATAGGTAAACTGAGTAAAGCTGCATGGTACTGGATGGAAACTAAATCTTGGTGGTGATTATCATACAGATGTACATTGCAATTATAGGAAATCCCAAAGATAATTCTATATACCTAGAACCTATACAATGTTTTCAAGCACTTTGGGAAAAAGTGAAAAAACAATTGGAGCACAGTAGTCAATTATCTGAGACCTAAGTCTATAATAAGCCCAATTTCAGTACCATTTCACATACCAATTTCATGTTGCATTGCCATTTATGATCCCTGGTTCACAACGAAGTGAACAATCTTCTCTGCACCTCAGCCAAGTCAGTTTGTAATATTGTAATTGAAGAGTATGATTCCTGGTAGCACAATTAAGTTTATGAGCAGTGCATTCAATTGTGCAAACCCCCTAAAAAAAACCCCCTAAAGAACAACTCAAAATGGTGAATTTCACAACCATGTGTGAGACCCCCTGGAAATGTTCTCAACGAAGAATGTGCAACCCCCAGTGCTTACAACAATAATAACAAAGAAAGGAAGGGAGGTCTGGAGAGATAGCACAATGGGCAGGGCACTGGCTTGCACTTGGTGACCTAAATTTGATCCAACATTCCATATGATCCTCTGAACACCACCAATAGTGAATACTGAGTGCAAAACTAGGAATTACTCCTGAGTATCTCTGGTTGAGGCTCAACCACAAAAATAAAATTAAAAAGGGGGTGAATATTAAAATATACATTTAATATATAATATATATATTATTTTTATATATAATTAGATGCTCTGTCCCACAAATAGCAAAATACCTGTATGGACATTTCTCTAAAGAAGATATGTAAATGGCCAATTAGTACATGAAAAGGTACTTGGCATTATTAGTCATTATGCAAATGAAAGAAAAATGATAAGATTCCACTTCCTACCCCCAGCTATAATTAAAGCAGAAGCAAAGTATTGGTAAAACTATGGAGAATTCGGAACATTGTTCATTGCCTGTGGTAATGTAAAATAGTTCAGCTGCTTAGAGAACAGTTTGGGAGTTTCTTAAAAGGTTAATAAATAATAAAGAGTTATCATCTGACTCAGCAACTCTTAATATGTATGTACCCAAGGGAGATATAATCATGCATGCCCAAAATGTGTACATAAGTTTTCACAGGGGAATAATCTCTGGTAGTCCAAAAATGGAACAATATGTAGAGTGGACATCATGGAATAGTACTGAGTCATAAAAAAAAATAAAAGAACTGAAAGAACTGATACATCTAGCAATATAGAAGAACTGTAAAACTGTGACACTAGCTGAAAGAAGTTGGACACAAAATACCACATTTGTATGAAAAGCTTATAATCACATTTGTATGAAAAGCTCAGGATTGGCAAATCCATAGATACAGAAAGTAAATTTGGGTTGTTGGTGACTGGGGAAAGGGGTGAAGGGAGTGATGACTAATGCTATAGTTTTCTTTTGGGAGTGATAGGAATGTTCTAAACTTATATTGTAACCCTGAATATACTTTAAAAAAAACTCCCGTTGTACAATTCATTTATTGTTCTAAAATTTAATTAGGGACTGGAGAGATAATGCAACAGATAAGGTGGTTGTCTTGCATATAGCCAACTTGGGTTTGATCCCCAGTACTCCACGTGGTCCCCCTCAACCTCTTCTTAGGAGTGATCCCTGAGGATAGAGTTAGCAGTAAGTCCTCAGCATTACTGGGTGTGGCCCTTTCAAAGTAGATTAATTTTGGGAGCTTCCCAAGTAATGCACAGGAAATCGGGGGGTGGGGAGGGGCACCTAGTTACTCTGGCAAACCAGGCTAGTGTTTCAAAGACATGGTGCTTCTTGGGGCCAGTGCTGTTGAAGATTACCCAGTCACTAGAGTGCTTGGGGAGCTTCAGGGTTGTAACTACTGATGCTTGGGCATCCTGTGATATTGGGATTAAACTGACTTCAATTACTTGCCAAAGATGTGGCTTAACTCCTGTACTATCTCTCTGGCCATAGATATAGGTAAGTACTGTGTATTGAAGTTATATTTCAATTAAAATTTTTAAATATTTTCCTGTCTGAACTTCCTTATAAAGTAAAGCACACTGTAACAGTTATTGAACACTTTCTACTGACAAGTGAGGGGTCAGTAAGCATTTTGGTAAAGGGCCAGATAAGAAATAGTTTAGGTTTTGCAGTTTATACAGTTATTTTTTTCATCATTTCAGGTGTAAGCAGTCATAGACAATAAATAAATGTCTGGGCATAACAGTGTTGCAATACAACTTTATGAAAACTGAAATTTTTATTTTATAAAAATTTTACATGGCACTACAATTTGCTATTTTTATTTTTCCCCAATCATGTGAGAATAAAAAAAAACAACACTCCTAGCTTGCTACTGTATGCAGCAGTGGACTACTAGGCTGGTAAATTACTGTACCCCATACACTCTTTCCCCCCACACTTACTTTCTATCCATCTCCCAACCCTCTGACCTAAGGGTTCTGTCATACTGAAATTTTGGAATGTGTTGAATGGCGATGTGAATGGAGTATTATTCTGTTCTTGTTCACGGAGAAGGCAGTTGATTAGAGGTCTCCAGAGTTAGGTCTTAGTGCATTTTGGTTCCAGAGCCTGTGATCTTAAATCACCAGGTACTGCTGTCCTGCCTACCGTCCAAATCAGATACTGTGTAGCTTGGATCCTTCTAGCCAAGAACAATCACTCATACAGATCTAACTGGCTTCTGTAACCCCCATCCCTAGGTTTTCCTCAAGTCCTTTGCATCTTCCAGTCATTCTGGATTGCTTGTTTCCTCCATCCTCAGTGCTTTTTCCTGATTGTTATGTTTATGCCCACACTGGGCCTCTGGAAAAACAAATCCACCACCTTGCCTCCCTTTCAGACATTCCTCGTGACTCACTTCTTCTGGGAAGACGATGTCTCAGCCACCTTTTGACCCTAAACCCAGCTGGAACTGAGTCGGCCTTGCTGGCTCTGTGCTCTCCCGTTATCATCCGTCTCTTGGCAGGATTGGCGGAGCACCATTGAAGCCCTCTGCAGTAACGGCTTTTTTTTTTTTTTCTTTTAATGCTTCTTTGTTTAATAAGTGCTCAGAACTTGGTTAGGACTTTCAGAAGCTAAAACACTAGGGGTGCTTTCCCTGTGGAGGCTTCTGCTCACCCGGGCTAAGTTTGCTGGGCTTGTCTTCTCCACTGTGTAACTAGCGGCTTTGGTTAGCTGCCACACTGTCTCCTCCATGGCTCAGATGTGGGGAGGTAAGTGACATTTCTCTCTTTGCATGTCCATCAGCTTATTCTTCAGCGGAGTTGCTGCTTTGGGGAAGATGACGTCTATCATACGTAGGGCAACTCCTATTCTATTTTCTGTGTCTCCCATAGAAACACCGTCATCAGGGATTTGCATCATAGTTTGCATCAAATTAGTGGAACTATAGAGCTATCCCAAAGGCCTTCTTCTGCCTTTGCTAAATTGGGGTTCCTTTTTTCAAACACCCCTGCTTTACTATCACCGCCTCTCAGCGCTGTGTTTTCTTTGCTCTTTCAAGACAGAGAAACAACTTAAAATGAATGACTGCGTGAATAAATGGATAAATATAAAAAAGAAAGGAAGAAGAGAAGAGTGAAAAAGTGCTTAAGTGATTAATGTAAGCTCTTTATTTATGACTCATAATGTGGTTGAGGAAGAGTTCTTTTGACTTTAGCACTGTTTCCATTCCAAGTCATTCAGACAGGATTAAGTAAAGCATTGGAATTCAGAGAATATTCAAAAGAGACAGTGCCAGTAGCTGACTAGGGTGGCCAGTGTAGTGTTGATGGTGCTGGCCAGCTCAGCAGTCAGGCAGGAGAGGGATGGTAAGAATGGGGGTGGGGTACGTTTTTCTGTGATTCCTGGCTTGCAAGTGAATTATTGAGTCCATAGACTGACTTTCTGTGGCCTAATATAATTTAAAAAGAATATTTGGAGGGACTGTTTAGTTATACAAACAGAGGTGAGATTTTTTTTTTTTTAAATGATTTAGGCTTGTGTAATGGAATGTGTGGGGAAATTGGGCCCTGGAATCCTTCAGGAAACAAGCAAGGCACTTCTCTGTATCACTCTTCCTGTTCTGTCTCATTCATTCATTCATTCATTCATTTTCTTTCTTTTTCTTCTTTCTTTCTTTCTTTCTTTCTTTCTTTCTTTCTTTCTTTCTTTCTTTCTTTCTTTCTTTCTTTCTTTCTTTCTTTCTTTCTTTCTTTCCTTCTCTTTCATTCTTTCTTTTTCCTTTCTCCTTTTTCTTTCTTTTTCTTTCTTTTCTTCCTTTCCTCCTTCCTTCTTATCTTTCTTTCCTCCTTTCTTTCTTCCTTCTTTCCTTTCCTCCTCCCTCCCTCCCTCCCTCCCTCCCTCCCTCCCTCCCTCCCTCCCTCCCTCCCTCCCTCCCTCCTTCCTTCCTTCCTTCCTTCCTTCCTTCCTTCCTTCCTTCCTTCCTTCCTTCCTTCCTTCCTTCCTTCCTTCCTTCCTTCCTTCCTTCCTTCTTTCTTTCCTTTCCTTCCCCTTCCATGCAAACCCTTTGCAAATGACCCATCATAGCTGTCTTTGTAGACTGTTGTGCTGCTTCTTAGGCCACAACCTACTGCCCTTGGTTCTCAGTGGCCCATCTATGTTCTCATCTGGTGAAATTGCCTCTTACCTGGAGGTTAGGTTCTGAAGTCAGCATCTGAGGTGAAAATTGCTTATATGGAGAAAATTTTTTTGAAAGTTCCAGAAATCACTGATAAGTGAGGCAAAATTTTCACAGTCTATGGGCATGTGGGAACAGAGACCTGATGCAGGGAATATCAGATTTTCAGTTCCTTTTGCTCAGGGCACAATTTGTAGTATTTGTAAACATATCTTTTTCTCTTGCTCTTCCTCCAAGCTCTGGTAGTTGCCTGAATATTTGTTTAACATGGGATACACTGATTTTCCTCAACCCCAGTCTCAATTCTTTAAAAAAGAACTCAAAGAAACCCATTGGCTGAGCCCAGTTTATGTGTTGTCTCCTATCCTCTCAGCTCTGGTTCAGTGTGTAGCTACATTCAGGAGATGTTCAGACTTGTAGGTCTGAAAGGGAAATAAAAGGCAGAATAAATAATGGAAATTAGACAGATAAAACCACAACCTAGAAAAATGGCAGCTGTAATTGGCCCTCTGTTTCTGATAGGACTTAGTATTGCCAGATTCTGCATGAGAACATTTGTAAACCATTGCTCAAAAGCAAGAACCAAGAACTGGGGATGTAGCTTCGTGGTAGGCACATGTCTCCCATTTAAAGCCCTGAGTTTGATCCCCCAGCACTGATCCCCCAAAAAAGAAAAAATAAATAAAAGTAAAGAAAAAAGAAAAGATAAAGCAGAAGGAGAAGAAGAAGCAGTAGCTGCAATAAGAAAACTCCTACCCTATTTAGTACCTGCAATGCCTTTCTTTTCTGGAGATAAGTCTACTAGAATCTGTAGTTTTATTTTTTTTTTCTTTTTGGTTTTTGGGCGGGTGACACTCAGGGGTTACTTCTGGCTATGCGCTCAGGAGTCACTCCTGGCTTGGGGGACCATATGGCACATGGGGGGATCGAACCGCGGTCCGTCATAAGCTAGCGCTGACAAGGCTGACAAGGCTTACCTCTAGCGCCACAGCGCCGGCCCCATAGAATCTGTAGTTTCAATTAAGCAAACCAGATAATTCTAATCACACTAAAATTTGAGAATTACTGAGTATGCAAGAGGGAAAAAGAGAGAGAAAGAATGCTATAGAGCTTTCTCAATCAGTTTTAGAATAAAACTTTGTAATTCTAGCCACAGCGCCCTGCTCCTTTGTTTACTGGTGTCCAGGAGGGTTCAACTTGTATGTATATTTATTATGAGTTACAATCACCTTAAATCTGTTTTTGAGCAATGTAAGTGTAAATGAGAATAAATGTGGGGTTTTGTTATTTCTTGTATTAGTCTTTATTGTTATTTTTATTATTTATCTCTTTGAAGGATCCCTTCATATTAGTCAGATATTTCCATTACTCATTTAAATAAAGTATGAATTTAAATTTGTCTGGAAGGTGTTTTTTCTGATTTTTCCAGTACCTGGTCAAAGTTTCTTTAAGGGGCCGGAGAGATAGCACAGTGGTAGGGTGTTTGCCTTGCAAGCAGCCAACCCAGGACCAACAGTGGTTCGTATCCCGGCATCCCATATGGTCCCCTGTGCCTGCCAGGAGCAATTTCTGAGCAGACAGCCAAATAACCCCTGGGCACTGCCGGGTATGACCCCCCCCCCAAAAAAAAAAAGGTTTCTTTAAAAACATTCTAGAGGTACTGGAGTGGTGGCACAAGTGGTAAGGCATTTGCCTTGCCTGCACTAGCCAAGGACAGACTGCGGTTCAATCCCCCAGTGTCCCATGTGGTCCCCCGTGCCAGGAGTGACTCCTGAGTGTCACCGGGTATGGCCCCAATACAAAACAAAAAGCCTAGAAAATGATATTCAGTTCTGCAAAACTAAAGTGTTGGGAAAGAGGTGGATTTGAAAATGACCATATATTATTATATATACCTTTAGAATATAGCTTGCTTAATTAACAGTAAGAAATAATCTGCTTTTCTTTCATATTATGAAAGTAAAAAATATTCTTTGTGGGGGCTGGAATGATAGCACAGCAGTAAGGCCTTGTACGCAGCCAACCCAGGATAGACCCGGGTTTGATCCCCAGCATCCCATATGGTCCCTCAAGCCTGCCAGGAGCAATTTCTGAGTGCTAATTAAATAATAAATAAATACATAATAAATAATAATAAATAATGAATAGTGCCAGAAATAATCCCTGAGTGCCAATGGATGCCCCCCAAAAACAAAAAATAAATAAATAAAACACAAAGTTTAAAATATATATATTTATAAAGGTGGGTTGGGTTGGACCTCACCTGACAGTTTCAGGGAAACTGAAGCTGAATTCGTTAGCACTGTAGAACTGGGGTTGGCAACATGCAAATCTTAACCCCTATGGCATTTCTTCTGCCCTCTGTTGAACAAAATACTTTTATGGACTGACATAGAAGTGTTTTTTAAAAATGTGTTTAATAATCTTAACTTCTCTATTGCAAACTTTATTCCTGGTTACACAAGTAAAATGTATATTTCGGGGCCCATGTTTGCTCCGAATTTCTCAGCTCTGACTGCGTTTTGTTTCTTCAAGGAAGAAGTATGTATATGTACTTCAGTAGATCTTCTCTCCTGAAAATCTAAGTTTCAAAATACATAGTGAAGTTATTGCTAGATAGGCAGTTAGAATGGCCAGTATAAACTTAGTTGTTGCTTAAGGCACTTTCTGTTCTCTTTGTGTGTGCAAGAGAAGGGCAGGGCTGATAGGGAACTGGGAAAAGAAGCTTCCCTTTACTTTCCCTGCCAAATTCATTTGAAAAAAAAAAAAGAAAAAAAGTGCCCCACCTTCTTTTCATCTCTTGTCTGCACAGTGGAGCATGGACAGGGAGGAAGTTTTGGCACCACTGAGAATCTTAATACTCATTATTTTTGTAAATGTACTTTAAGATTTCCTACCATAAGAAATCTTAAGCTGACACCAAGTGAATTTCTTTTAAAATCATGTAGCTAAAAATTTGTCTTGGCAACAGAAAAATAAAGGTAAGGCAGTAGACATTTGGAGACTATTTGTTTTTTTGATCATCCATTTGCTGATGTTTCAATAATTTTATTAATAGTTTTTTTTTTAATCCTGTAGTTGGGAGTGAATGTTTTGCAGAAGAGGGGTAAAAAGGCTGCCTGTAAAGTCTGTGGCATCCTGTATGTAGCATGTGAGAATTCACAAAAGTAAATAAAAAAGAAGGTGGAATTGAGTTCATTGAAGTCACATAAATGCCAGTTTCTTTCTGTATGGGGTTCTGAAATGCTGGTGCAGGCACAGAGCTGGACTATAAATTTCATATGCCTCCCATTTATCTAGTAGTTAATGAGATAGTGATATAAAATGTTGGGTCAAACAGACACTGTGGTTGAAAAATCTGTCCACCTACAGACGCATACATTTCTAGCCAAACCCTTTCCTGTGGGTTGCAACTTGTTGGCCCATCCCAAACACATTTGGCTTGGAGATTGTTACCTTTACCTAGTCAGAGCTGGTAAATCATTCCCTTCCTCAATGATCATGCTAGAGATAATGCTGAAGTTAGATAGGGAAGCAAAAGAACAAAGGATTTTCTTGAAGATATTGGCCATTACTTATTCCCTGGGTATTTTATTTGTTTGTTTTGGGGTCACATTCAGTTGTGTTCAGGTCTTACTCCTGATTCTATGCTCGGAGATCACTTTTGGTGGCTCAAGGGACCCTATGTGGTGTTGCAGATAGAGTCCATGTTTGGCTGCGTGCAAGGCTGTAGCATATCATTCTGGTCTCCTTCCCTGTGCTTTTTTTTGGGGGGGAGGGGGGGTCCACATCTGGCAGCGCGCAGGGGTTACTTCTAGTTCAGCTCTCAGAAGACGCTCTTGGAAGATTCGGGGGGATCATCTAGGATGCCGGGATTTGAACCAGGGTCTGTCCTGCGTGCAAGGCTACTGTGTGTGCATTTTTAATAAGGCAGGCCTTTTCTTTTCTTTTCTTTTTTTTTTTTTTTTTTTGTTTTTGGGCCACACCCGGCGTTGCTCAGGGGTTACTCCTGGCTGTCTGCTCAGAAATAGCTCCTGGCAGGCACGGGGGACCATATGGGACACCGGGATTCGAACCAACCACCTTTGGTCCTGGATTGGCTGCTTGCAAGGCAAACACCGCTGTGCTATCTCTCCGGGCCCAAGGCAGGCCTTTTCAGGTCATTTCCTTCTTTTCTTTCTCCTTCCCTTTCTTGTGTCCTTTTGTCTTCTAACTTTGACTCCAGCAGACCTTACCTTACTCCACTCAGTTTATTTATTTATTTATTTTTAATAATTATTTCTTTAATCACCATTGTTACAAAAATGTTCATAGTTGGGTTTTAGTCATCGAATGTACATCACCCCTTCACCAGTGTAACTTTCCGGCCAACAGAGTTCCCCATTTCCCTCCTCCCTCATCGACTCTGCCTGTTCCACTCAGTTTAAATATGAGTGGACTAAAAATGCAATGCTCTGAGAGCCTTTTTCTGTGGAGGTTCCATTTTCTTGCTGTACAGCACTTGTGGTTCTCTTTACCATTATTAGCACCAGGCAGGTGGCTGTGTGGCTTCTCATTAAGAGTTTCTGACTGCATACAATGTACAGAGGAGCATATTTCCTGCCATCAATGTCCCAAATTCCCTCCCCAAAATAAAAAAAAAGTCTGTACAAAGAAATTTTATTTTATTTTATCTTATTGATAATACTACACTTTGAAAGATAATTGTGTACTAAATTCATTGTTTTCAGTATTGGACATAATATTTTTACATGTGTCTGAATGAAGTGCTTTCTGAAAACTCTCCTATAATTCATTCTGTCTAATTGGGACCAATTAAGTTGAACTAATAAAGAAGTGATATCAACTAGTTGTTAAAAGAAAAAGCTGTTGACTGGGCAGATAACTGCCTAGATTTAGTCACATATAGGCCCATCTACAATGCCATTCAGAAATCTTAGGTGTAAATCCTATCTCCTCAAAGCTTAAGAATTGAATCTAAAGCTTCGATTGGAATTGTTCTTTCCTGATTTGTCTGATGATTGCATTGAGCAACGGACCTAGGTGGAATTATATTTATTTATGTTGGCCTCTCCTCAGGGGAGAAGATAATGGACATAAGGAACAAAGGTTTTATTCACACCTGAACTCAAAAGTTAAACAGAAGGAAGTGAACATGTTTCAGCTATGCTAGGGAAAGTTTACTGTAGGAAAGTCTTTGGAAGTCATGATGTACTGCAGTTTTCCACAGTAGGGGGAAGATGGCAGAATTAGTCTGGGTCAGTTCAGAATTTCTCCTTCAGTATCAGAAAGGTGGGTTTTGTTTGTTTGTTTGTTTTTGTTTTTAACGTGGTACTGTTCATGATCATTAATCTATCACTGTTCATTGACGATATTTTAAAAAAAATGAATCCTAACGAGTACCCCTTTGAACTCCTTTCTCCACTTCACTCCACCCCCACCTTCTGGCCAAAGTTTTGATGTTTTAAGGTCTGTGAAATGATTCCTATTTCTTTAGGGACAAGCTAACATAAATAAATACCAGATACTTTTCATGTGTCTGCTTACCACATTCCTCTGTCTTTTTTATTCAGGTAGTCAACTCCTTATAATTTTGTTTGTCCGAGCTAAGAGTTTCTTTAAATTGTGCTCTCTACATAAATCAGGGCAAATGAATCCGAGTCACTAACTTCACATTAATTTGTGACCTCTATGCTCCCTGACAATATTGGAATGGAATGCCAGTGGTTCACATATTTTGATATTGTGAATAATTTTTGAGGACATTAGAAGGTCAAACATTATTTATTATTTCCCTGAATTTACTTGATGGCAATCACAGCTCTATAGAAGTCAATCAAATCTGTTGATAATTCTGTTTAGGCCGTACATAATTAGGCATTTAAAATTAGTTAAGTGTCTGTTTTGCTATGCACTTCACATTCTCCTCAGGAAAGCATGTTTACCAGATGACTTCGGGGACATCTTTGCTTCAGCTTTTTCTTTTCCCTTAAGCTGAGAGTTGGAAAGTTAGGGATTCTTTCTACTTGTATTACCTGTTTGTCAGCAATTTACCGGGGATGTTTTTATTTAACACTGAACAAATGCCGGGAGGTGTAAGCACAAACATGTTTTTGTAAGGAGAACAAAAAAGAAACCACAATAGTGCCTACATTGTTAGTGATCTGCATTTTTAGGTGTGTATTTTGAGGGGAAAAAAAGTCATCGGTACACAAAGTTTTCCTTTCTCCTCACCCCACCTTCATTTCAAAATGTCCCCCAAATACCATGCTCTTACTCTCTGAATATCCAAACTTTGTATTACTATTGCAGAATTGCTGTGAGTAAATACAAAGAAATAGCTACAGTTTATGAAAGAATAAGGTTAATTTCAAATAAGGTATGAACTACAGGATGAACTGTTTAAACATCAAGGTTTTTTGAGTGTGAAACCACTTAGTGTTCTCTTTGGGATTCTGTCAAAGTATGACCCAGCATAACTCAGGCACATTTTTTTTTTCGTTTTTTTTTGTTTTGTTGCATGCTCATTAAAAAATCTTGTACTTAATTTTATTTTGATTCTTATATTTAATTACACAGGAATAGGCCTTTAGTTTCTTAGCCTCAGTGGAGAGCTGAGTGTTCAGGACATATTACTTTTTACTACTTTAATAGTAGTTGCGGAGGGAAGTTGATAGGATTGAACTTAAAACTAGGCTCATAAAGAGCTTACACTCTAGGGCTTTGTTTAGTATAATCCATGGTTCTTGGTAAGATCATCCAGTTGAATCTCCAACTTGGATGTGGACATTGAAGCTCTTCACTGACTAAGGACTTGGTTTGGCACCAGATCCTAAAAGAGAACTCTTTTCAGCATGCTGGGTAAGCATAAGGCAAGGACTGTGTCTTAATTTCGAACTAGCTGGACTTCCTAGTAATACTTGAGAGAATCATTAGAAATTGTTAATTTAAAAAGACTTTGCTGCTGGAAAGTTGCTTGATAGTCATAAATCACCTGTTACTGTTCTGACAGGCTGCTCTGGTGTGAAATTGGGATTGTTCACTGCTGAGTGTGCTTGGTGGAAAGGGTGAGTATGGCTGAAAGCCTTTGCTCTTCTTGTCAGTCTATTCCCTTCTGTATCAGCATTTAAAATATTTGGGGAAAAAAAAACAACTGCCTTCTACTCAACAAGCATTGTCGTGCTTCCTGCCCCATTTTCTTCACAGAAATGAAATGATTTTTTTTTTAAAAAAAGGGGGGGGGCTCATTTTATATTGAAAAGTACAATATGTACTTATTATTGTAATTAGACAAAACTATAGTAAGTAGAATTATTTATTTATATTATTTTGTAAGAATAAACCCAAGATGCTCAGCAAGATTAAGAAATTGGTGAAGACTGACAAGGAAGGAGATGAAATGTTCTTCTCCCCCTGCAATTTCATAACCTTGATTGTCATATGAGAACTTAGCTATGTCTTTGCAGGATCCTCAACAGCATTTGTATCTCAGAGTTAGTAGGAGATTTAGAGCAGCATAGCTTTGTAGAGCAAGAGAGCCAGTTGATTTTTAATAAGGACCTTAAATCTGGTCTTTTTCCAAGTCCCCTTGATGATTGGGTAGTTTGCTTTTATCTGACATTAGTAAAAATGGAGGATTTTCTGGGGTCAGAGAAATAGTACAGGGGATTAAAATGCTTGCTTTGCATGTGGCTGACCCTGATTTGATCCCTGGCACCACATATGGTCCCCTGAACACTGCCAGCATAAGCACATGGCTTCAACCCCCTCCCCAAATAAATGGAAGATTTTCTTAAGCTCCGTCGCTATTGCTTTTCCATGGCTTTTTTTTTTTTTTTTTGTCCAGCTTGCTCTAGCCATGGCCGAATAGGTATTTCATTCAACGTTGATATTTCCCTTTATTCCTAAAGCTATTTTATTTTCTGCCCCAGTTTTGGTGAAATCATGTATCACTTGTGATAATTCATTTTAAAAATTCCTGAGCTGTATGGCGTACTTTCATGAAAATTCATTTAGATAAAATTAGATATTATTGTTTAATGAGGTGGCATTTCAATTTAGACCTTGCATCAGGCATATACGAAGAGTTTTTTATGGAAGAGTTAGGTTCATTTGAGTAATAAAGGCTGAATCATGGGGGCTTTAATTCTTAATCGCTGTGAGGATTGTTATCCATGGGATGTGAGCTGTCTTAGTGGTATTCAATCAAGTGTCCACTTAGCCATGACTGGAAGTAATTGCTCCCAAGTGGGCCGCACAGTGACCTGTTAATACTCACTTTGACCCTGTGACCTTGTCTGCCCCATTGTTTAGGATTTTATAGCAGGCGAGTCTGCATTTCTGTGGGGTTAAGTAGATATCTTGAGGTCAAACATTTTCTGATTACTCTCTCGTCCACACTGTAAGTTGGCCAGAAGCTGTTGCATTCCTAATAGTCATTGCTTTGTAGAGGAACACGAAACGGTTTGAAAATTGTCTTCCCAGCCTGCATGTAAACAGTTTAATATTTTACAGAAAGAAGTTCATCTTGTAAATTAGGTATGAATAATACATTTGTAATTACGCCTTGTGTCTTTAAACACTTGTGTCTTAATTGGCTTGCTTTTTTTTTTTTAATAAAAAAAAACGTATTTGCATTTGCCAGTAAGTTAAAATTAACTCCTGTAGAAACACAGCAAAGTTAGGACAGAACATTCCTTGCCTCTCTGGTTCCTCCAGCTTAAGACTTGACTGAGTTTTAAGTACCTGGAGAGGTTGAGTGGTGGAGGGGTGCATTCATTCTCTTTCAAACACTTGTTTCTGGCTGGATGGTGGGATTTGATGAGGTTTGCTTTTGCTGTAACTGCCAGAAAAGTTTCTGTAGGTATTTTACAGAGTTGAGATTGTTTCCTCTTTTTTTTTTTTTTTTTTTTTTTTCCCTTTTTTAAAAACGCTACTTGTTCTTTCACTCAAGGGTTACTCCTAAGGAGGCTCTATGCTCAGAAATCGCTCCTGGCAGGCTCAGGGGACCATATGGGATTCCGGGATTCGAACCACCGACTTTCTGCATGCAAGGCAAATTCCTTACTATCTCTCCGGCCCTACTTGTTCTTTCATTTCACATTGTTTTTCTTTCTTTCTTTCTTTTTTTTTTTTTGGTTTTTGGGCCACACCTAGTGGCAGTGCTCAGGGGTTACTCCTGGCTCTGTGCTCAGAAATCGCTCCTGGCAGACTTGGGGGACCATGTAGGATGCCTGGAACTGAACCCAGGTTCGTCTCCAGTTGGCTGCATGCAAGGCAAATGCAGGCCCAAATTTCATGTTGTTTGTCTATGCCATTCTTTGTTACAACATAATGAAAATTTGCCCACAAGTTACATGGATGCCTTTCCAGTATCTATCATCAGTGTATTTCTCTCACTATTCTGGGTGATGGCTTCTGCTGTGTCCTAATTGTCTTACTGTTAGGTGGCAGCAGCTGGGGGTGAGAGAAAGAAATACATGTCACAGGTGACCTAGTCTAGTTCGGACGCACAATTCAATCACATCTAAGTCATGTCAGATCCTGCTATCCCCGTATTTAAACTCTATCCCTTAATCTCTCTCTTGAAACATTCATGCAGGGTATTTTTAAACAAATGATTATTTGAAAAAGTACAATTAGGAGAAAATAAACCAATAAAAAATACAACTAGAAAAATCAAATTTGGATGGTGTCTTAAAGTGACTCTTGATGGCATCACCAAATAAATATTCTTCATTAGAAAAATGAAATGACGGGGCCGGTGAGGTGGTGCTAGAAGTAAGGTGTCTACCTTGCAAGTGCTAGCCAAGGAAGGACTGCAGTTCGATCTCCCAGCATCCCATATGGTCCCCCCAAGCCAGGGGCAATTTCTGAGCCCTTAGCCAGGAGTAACCTCTGAGCATCAAATGGGTGTGGCCCCAAAAACCAAAAAAAAAAAACAAAAACAAAAACAAAAATGAAATGACTCACTGTTTTGACCAAACCACTTAATATAATGACATCTTAGGTGCAACTTATAGATCTAAAGATAAAAATTTTGTACCTGACACTGGAGCAATAGAACTGGTAGGGTGCTAGCTGGTAGCCTTGCATATGGCTAACCTGGTTTAATCTCCAGATCCCCTTATGGTTCTACCGACAGTCCAGGAGTAATCCCTGAGTGCAGAAACTGGTATAAGCTCTGAGCACCACCAGATGGGATCCCAAAACCAAAAATGTAAAAAATCTTCATGTACAAATACAAAATACTTCTCTTTAGGTTTGTGTGTGTGTGTGCTTTTCATTTTTAATTTTTTTGAGCCAGTATCTTTGTGAATTAAGGGTTATATAGATAGGTAGGATCATAAAAAATATTCCCACCCAGGGGGCCGGAGAGATAGCATGGAGGTAGGGCATTTGCCTTGCATACAGAAGGATGATGGTTCAAATCCCGGCATCCCATATGGTCCCCCAAGCCTGCCAGGAGTGAGTTCTGAGCATAGAGCCAGGAGTAATTGTAGCATTAAATAATTAATGATGATGGTGGATGGTGAAGGATGGATGGAGGGATTTTTCTCTGCCATCCCAGGCCACGTGGCTCCGCAATTCCCATTCAGCTGGCGGGTCCCAGGTTTAGGTGAACGGTGGAATCAGACTCATCCAGAGACAGGCATCAGGAAGTATCAGCTTTATTCATACCCTATCCACCACATGTGTGGCCTCTATCATAACCTTATAAGCATACAGCCATTCTTAGCTAGCCCTGTATCTTAACTCCTTTCAGCCATCTTCCCTTTGACCTCCATGCTGGCTAAAGACCAAAAGGGCAAAAGGCGCAGAGAGCCCCTAATCTCCTGGGTCAAAGGCTTTATCTACCTTTTCCAAGACCCCTCCCAGGAATGGGCGGGGTCTTGCAGGTAAGGTCAAGTTACCTAGGAAGAAAGGAGGGATGAGGCTTCAGTAATTCCTGAGCACTGACGGGTATGACCCCAAAACCAAAAAAAATTTTTTTTTCATCTTGGGTCATAAAAATAGTACAGTGGCAGGATGCTTGCCTGGCATGCAGTTTACCCAGGTTTGATCCTAATACCCCATATAATCTCTGAGCCCCAGCAGGACTGATCTTTGAGTGCAGAGCCAAGAATACTGGTTTGAATACTGTACTGGCCTGGAATATTGCCTGGTGTGGTCTCCAAACTCTAAAAATAAAAGATTCCAACTTTGGCTTAATTGAAAAAAAAAAGAATCATTATGCTGGTCTAGAAAGGGTTCATGAAATACTAAATGAGTTCCCAACTGTGGGCTGTGAAGCCCTGCTGGTTGAGACAGTGGCATGCAGTGATGGTACTGGCCTCTGCAAACTCTACTGGGTCATGTAGAATTTTACTGTTAAGTGGCTTGTGTTCCTACAGATAGTGTCTTTTCATAGCCAGATTTTTGGTAATTGCTGTGATTTGGGGGAAAAAAGGCCAACTATATTACTAGTGCATTATTTGAAAATCCAACATGGAACAGAAAAGGAGGGTGTCAGTGTCAATTTGATTTTAAGGATTGAAATTGTGCAGTGTGTCATTAGATATAGAAACAGTGTTCCATTACTACTGTGTTGTTTAAAAAATGAAACAAAATATTTAATTTAATCCGCATCTTTCTTACCCCAGATAGAAACTTAATGGTTAAGGTTAGTCCAAACAATAAATAGAATTGTTTGTATTTCTTGGACTGGAGGGATGATTGAGGATAATGGTTGGAGGGGGAGAAGAGAAGTACCTTGAAAAAAATTGCTCAGATGGGAACCAGAGAGTAGTACAGGCAAGGCACTGACATTGTATACAACTGACTCTCCTCCAATTCTTTATATCACATATGATCCCATGAGCATATCCAAGATTGCCAAGAACAAAGCTGGGAATAACCCTTGAGTATTCCAGGATATGTCCAGGCCTCATTCCCCAGAGGAAACACTGACAGTGCTGTAATCTTAGAGAAATTAGGAAAATCCTGGAACACACTGGAAAATGTAAATAAGCTAAATGGGGAAAATAAAAACTGTCCTTGGTACCCAGAGATAATCTACTTTTGGCTTGCAAGTAGCAGAAACCAGAACTAGGTAGTTTACTGGGGGAGAGAACCCATTTGTTTTATGAATAAAGACGTGTCTTATAGAACCCAAATACAGGAAAGAATTTTATTCAAGATCTAGAGATCATCTTTCACCAATTCCTCTAGTTCCTTTTAATTCTTCCTGCAAAAATGAGTTATTGCATATTTTTAAAGGAGTTCGCTTTTGTGGGAAATTGTATTCACTTTGGAGAGTTTTTCTAAGTTCCTCTCATATTTAATCTAGGTGGTGCCCTGGTCTGAGCTTTATTTTGTCTCTATCTCTTCCTAAACTATTCAAGCCTTACATTACCTTATTGGAAACATTCTCTACCCTTCCACTGTCAGCTGGTTCTGTTATTAATCAGCCAGGGCAGGGAATAAGAAATGAAGGATGCTGGTCTTATTTCTAGTTACAATTTTTCTCTCTCTAGAAGCAGATTGAGAAGAAGGGGATGTGATAAGTAATAGATAATCCCATAGAGAATGACAAAGTTCTTCATATGGCTTAAATCAGCATTCTTCTGCCTTTTCATGGCAGCAGACTGGCGACCTGTCAAACCAGTACTGGTACTGGTCCACTGACTGTCAATTAAAACCAGGTAGTAGACCTGTAGTTTTCAAGTTTTCAACCTTTCTGTATTTGTGTGCCAACACCAGTCCATGTACTGGTGGTTGAAGACCATTGGCTAAAGTGAAAAATTTCTCCTCTCTCTGCCAGCTTAAAAACTGACATTTATTTCTAATACTCCTGGAGTCTAGAAGTCTGAGATCAAAGGGTTGACAAGGTATGCAGAAGAATATGCTCATGCCTTTTCTCTTTTAGCTTCTAGAATATTGAAGACAACTTTCGTCTGCAATATTTTTGATGCTATTGACTTTAAAAGCTTCATCTAGAATTTTGCCTTCATTTTGCCTTGGTATTATTTCTGTGATATTGTGCCTATCTATATACAGATCTCTCCCTTTTTGCAAGGATGCCAGGTCTCACTAGCTTGTATTATTTTTTGCAGGGGGAGATCCCTTATATCAGAGTGCTCTCATTTCCAACTTACTCCACACTCTGACCTATCTTTCCTCTCCACTCAACTTATAGAGTTGAATTCAGGAAAGTTAATGGTTTAAATTATGTAACTCCTTAGAAAGCTGTAGAACAGAATGTAAAACCTCTAGGAATCTGAAAAGGAAACTAATGGAGTCTTGCCCATGATCCTATTAACAGTGTTCCTGACACCTCTTCCAGCTACACTCACCTCTTTCTCCTTTTGTGCTGAGGTTTCATGTAGATCAGGGCTGATGGGTCCTACTCACTGGTTATATTTCTTTATTTTTATATGACATTGGTGCACAGTATTTACATTTATTTTTAAATGTTATAATGAAGTAACATTGGTTTAAAATGAACTAGATATAAAGTGTGGTAATTAGAAATCATTATGTTTCTATGGTATAATATCTTCAGCACTGAAAGCCCAATCCCATCCCTCATTCACCATATCATGAATGCCGATAGGCTGATTTACCAGTTTCCCTTCCCCAATATTCGTAGTGTCTGTAGGAATTTGTATCAGTGCCTGGGTTCATGGGGTTGACTTATACAAAATAATATGAGTGAGGTGTTTTTTTTTTTTTTTCATTTTTGTTCAGGGATTACTCCTGGGTTTGTACGCAGGAATCACTCCTAGCAGTGATCAGGGGGCAATAAGAGATGCCAGAGATCGAATGTGGGCTATCTACATGCAAGGCAAGCATCCTACCCACTATAGTATTGCTCCAGCCCCTGCGGAATGATTTTGACCAAGAAAGAGTGTGACTTATTAAAGTTCTCTGGTATCACATACAACCTTTGTAGTACTTAATAGAAATTGATTCCAGCCCCCATTCACCAAATGTAGTATTTTGGACAGTGTGTTTCTCATCTAGGTGATGAAGAAGCTGAAAATCTGGAGAGTCAATTCCCTTGCCCAGGTCCACAAAGCTAATTCAGGGTTGAAATTCAAATCTTTTTGAATTAAAAGCCTGTTTTCTTTTGGTCCTTTTGTTTCTGACTTATTAACTACCCCAGTTTCCTAGGCTCTCTGGGAAACAGCATCAGAGGAAAAGTAGTCTGGTGGTATTTCCTGTCTTTTCGTTCTGTCTGTCTCTCTTTAAACAGAGTAGCTCTTACCCTGAGAAATATGAATATTGTTTTTTTTAAAGGGAAGTTTTTCTAGATTGGAAACATGGATGTGCCAACATGGACAGACGAGCCCAGAGACCCTTGGCTCTGCCATTGGCTGGCTGCCCACTGGGAGTGCCATGTTTCTTGTGCCAGTGCCTCTCTCAGAATTCTTGCCAGACCTAAGGGTTTGCTTGCAATTGCTGGTGCGTGGTGTTTGGGATATTTGTGGGTGGCTGTTTTTTATTTTGGTTTGTTATCTGCCCTTTGTAGTAGTAACTCTGGCATCATTTTTTTACTGCTCAGATGTTCTGTGGCTTTTAAGCAAAGAGACTTGAAAACATACCAAGTCAGAGGACTTCATGAAAAGTTTGTTTTCTGGAAACCAAGGCCAAGATTTTCTGGGCTGTTGGTGGTATGTTAAAATGTCCTGTGGGTCATTGTCTGCAGTGTCCACTCTGCCTGACAGCAGGGGTTACCAGCTGGGATGTCAGTGGAGAAAAAAGATGAATTTAGAGCAGTGGGGTTGAGCCACTGTTGCCTTACAGGAGGTTTTACTTTGGTATGGACTGATTGCTTCTTCTGTCTTCCAAGGAAGACAGCACACTTAAATTTAAAAATATTTAGTTTTGATTATTAAATGTTGTTCCTTAAATTTGTTTTTGGGCCACACCCTGCAGTACTCAGGGGCTTATTCCTGGCTCTAAACTCAGGACCATTCCTGGTAGGGCTTGGCTCAGGCTTCCTTATGGAATGCTGGAACTGAACCTGGAGTCAGCTGTATACAAGGTAAGCACCCTAGCTGTTGGGTCTTTTTGCTTGTGATGGGGATGAAATTGAGGGTCTTATACATGCAAGGCAAGCTCACTACTATTAAACTTCATCCCCAGCCCATTATTATTAAAAGTTGGAAGCTTACTAAACACAAAGAGTATGTACTGTATCCAAAACTACACATTGGACACTGAGTCCCTGTCTGCAACCACTTATTTTTGTTGTTGTTTTTTTGGGGGGGCCACACCCAGCAGTGCTCAGGGGTTACTCCTGGCTGTCTACACAGAAATAACTCCTGGCAGGCACGGGGGGGGGGGGCATATGGGACACCGGGATTCGAACCAACCACCTTTGGTCCTAGATGGGCTGCTTGCAAGGCAAACACCGCTGTGCTATCTCTCCGGGCCCTTTTTTGCATTTCTGATGGCAGTTTCAGGGATATAACCTTTCCTGATACCCTTTAAACTCAGACTCTTTCTTTGTTGCTGGCATGTCCAGCATGGCATTGCACTGTATCTTCTCCCTAGCCTCGGTCCTTTTGTCCTGTGCTTTTCTGTCACCTGCTGACCCTCATCATGTCATTGGCAGGTGTACAGTGATGACTGGGTAGACTTTGGTGCAATTCCTGAAATGATTCTGTCTCACCTCATTTTTTTTGTATGTTTGTTTTTTGGGCCACACCCAAAAAATAAAAAAAAAAGAAACAAAACAAAAAAAGAAACTCCAGGGGTTACTCCTGGTTATGCGCTCAGAAATCGCTCCTGGCTTGGGGCACCATATGGGATGCTGGGGATCGAACCATGGTCCGTCCTAGGCCAGTGCCAGCAAGATAGATGCCTTACTGCTCTGTACCACCATTCCGGCCCCTCATGTCATGTATTTTAATTTTATTATTTAAAGAAGTTTTATTTTGAAATAGTGCTTTCTGACTCTGTGCTTGTGCATTCAACACTTTGACAGTTTTTTTTCTCTGCTCCCCAGTAAGGAAAGCAGATGCTCAATCCTGTTTTAAACACACAGCACAATTAGCACCTGTGGAACCATTATAGAGCCAGCTGACATGTTTTTTGTTTGTTTGTTTGTTATAGCTAATCTCCTAAGAACTTTACATCTCATGGCATGACCTCTTACAAGTGGCTTTAGGCACACACTATATGCATATTTTGGTGCCTTCCCAACCCTTTTCTGTGTAAAGGAAAAAAATTCCATTTTCAGAAGTTCAGGACAGCCTAATTTTGTTGCTATTATAGGAGCATCTACAATGGAACAGCAAACACTGGACAATTCTGAATGCTATCTGCCCATTCAAAGACAGCATCTGAGAGAGCCAGAATCCCTCAACTCTCCCTCATCTGGTGTATCTTTCTTCCCATTTGTATTTGCATGCATTCTGTCTGGTGTTGTTGAAATACAGCCGGGTCATCTTTAAGCTCTCAGGTGGCTACTGTCAATGTTGATTCTGCCTTGCGTGACTTTACTGAGTTGTTTTAGAGAAAAAAACGTCATAGAAATTTCAATTGACTTGTCAGTGCCAACCTGCTTGGTTTCAAGGGCCTAAGTGGAGACACAAGACCGACAGGTACTGATACATAGCGTTTTCTGATATCGGACTTACTCATTCCTTTCTAGAGTGTTTTAGAGTTAAGCCACTTTCTTGAGGGCAGTCTCATAGTGACATTTTTGGGCCAAGTGGAGAAGCGCTTTGTTGCTGTTCTGGGAAATGTGAAGAGAAAGAAAAAGGCCCCCTTATATCTTTGTAAAGATGTCCTTAAATCTAACCTGACTGACAGACAGGGACTTTTTCTAATGAGCAGCCAAGGGGTTTGCATCTGATACAAGCCTGCAAGAATTCCTGTGGCTTACATAAGATGGGCTTTCCCTTGTATTTGGAATGAGAACATTTAAAGGGGTCAGCCAGTTTCATGCTGGGAAGTCACAGATCACATATGCTAAGAAATGGATATATGCTTTTTAAAAATGTGAACCCTTTTCCATCACTGAAAAGGAATGTAAAATGATCTATTTTTCAAAAAGGTGTAGAAATTGATGAGTCAAACAGGAGTCTATGAGTAGTTCATTTACAGGTTAAAAAAGAACGTCTTCAGCATTTCAGACACTTGTAATAAAAGGAAATGTCCCAGGATAATTGGGAAATGGATGGAGTTCATAGGGAGTGGTGTGAATGTGACTGGATGTCTTCTTTCCTTCTTTTTCTTGCCATCTGCCTTCTATTATTATTTTTGCCTTTTTCCTGAACTTGATGGTAAATGTTTATCTGATTTGAGCATTGAATCAAAAGATTGTCAGTTCTTCCTACCTGGCACTTAGTGGGATAGCTGTGACTTGAAATGTCTTGGCATGTGTCTATAATGTATAACACAGACTCCTTTATGGAGCACATTATATTCGGAGGACTGGCCACTGCACTGCTGGGAATGTACAGAGAACAAAGCATTTGCTACCTTCCCAATGGAGGTGGCCAGGCCCTGTTGGAAAATTGACAGCAAACACAGTTTATAAGGAAAATAATTTACTTCACAGCATTTTTCTTGATTTTACAAGTTGGAAAAATAGTTTGATTTTTAGGCTTTTTAACTCGTTTCTTTGAGGCATTATAAAGACTATTGTACTTTTAAAAAAACAATGAGTAGTTACCCCAATCTAGGTAAAAGTAAGAAATGATGGAAAAATAATGGGAAGAAGGGGTGATAAAAGAAGATAGGTTCTCTCTCGGATAAGGAACTTAAAAAAGCAATATGGAAGATGTTTGTGAACTCAAAGAAAGCATAGATCGATCTGAACAGAACACAAAGACAGAAATCAGAAAACTCCAAACTGAAATAACAGATCTGAAAAACATGGTAGCTCAACTGAAAACCTCAATAGATGGCCTCGCCAGCAGGGTAACAGCAGCTGAGGAGAGAATCGGAGTACTGGAAGATGAGATGCAGAAAAACTCAACGCAGCAGAAGAAATTGGAAAAGAACCTTAAGACAAACGATCAGGCAATGGAAAAAGTACTCAAGGAATGTGAACAAATGAAAATAGAAGTCTTTGATAAACTCAACAGAAACAACATAAGAATCATTGGAGTCCCAGAGACCCAGGTAGGAGATCTCTAGGAAGAATCAACTGTCAAAGACATCATCAAAGAGATACTTCCAGAGGTAAAGACTACATGCAATCAAATCCTACATGCCCGAAGAGCACCAGCTAAAAGAGACCCAAAGAAAAACACCCCAAGACACATCCTCGTTACAATAATAAATCCTACAGATAGAGATAGAATACTGAAAGCAGCAAGATCAAAAAGGAAAATTACATTCAAAGGAGCATCGCTAAGATTAAAGCAAACATGTCACAAGAAACTCTCAAGGCCAGAAGACAGTGGTGGGATATTGTGACAAGACTGAATGAAATGAATGCCTCACCAAGAATACTGCACCCAGCTCGACTCACGTTCAGGTTTGAAGGAAGAATACATAGCTTCATGGATCAACAACAGCTCAGAAACTTCACAGATGAAAAACCAGACTTAAAGGAAAAACTGAGAGGTCTACTTTAAGACAAGAGATACCAACAAACACAGCAAACTTATCCACAAAGATGACATTAAATCCTATGACAATCATCTCTCTCAATGTCAATGGACTAAATTCACCAATTAAAAGACACAGAGTCACAAAATGGGTCAAATAGGTCTGCTGCCTACAAGAAACACACCTGAATAGTCAGAACAAACATAGACTCAAAATCAAAGGCTGGAGGAAAATCATCCAAGCAAACAACACCCTCAAAAAAGCTGGGGTGGCCATATTAATATCTGATGACACCAACTTTATACTCAGAAAAGTGTAAGGGACAAAGATGGACACTATGTACTTATCAAGGGATATGTGCAACAGGAAGAAATCAGACTATTAAACATATATGCACCCAATGAGAGACCAGCAAATTATCTTATACAGCTACTGACAAATCTGAAAGACGACATCAATAATAACACAATAATTGTGGTAGACCTCAAGACGGCCCTATAAACATTTGATAGGTCAACCAAACTGAAACCCAACAAAAACATACTAACCCTGAAAAAAGTAATGGAAGAAAGAGGACTAGTAGATATATATAGGACACTCCATCCCAAAAAACCTGGATACACATTCTTCTCCAATGTACATGGGTCATTCTCCAGGATAGACTACATGCTGACACATAAAACATACCTCCATAAAATCAAGAGGATAGAAATCTTGCAGGCTACCTTTGCTGACCACAAGGCTCTGAAATTAGATGTGAACTACAAAGGCACACAAAAGAAAAACTTTAACAATTGGAAATTAAACACCCTGCTACTGAACAACCAGTGGCACCGAGATGAAATCAAAAACGAAATCAAAACTTTCCTGGAAACAAATGATAACGAAGACACAAACTGCCAGAATCTATGGGACACAGCAAAAGCGGTCCTGAGAGGAAAATTTATAGCTCTACAAGCACACATCAGGAAGGAAGAAGGGGCATACCTGAATAACTTAGTGACACAGCTCAAAAATTAGAAAATGACCAACAAAAGGAACCAAAAATAGGGAGACAGAAGTAAATAACAAAGCAGAAATCAATGAAGTGGAAAACCAAAGAACAACAAAAGCAGAAGTTGGTTCTTTGAAAAAAATAAACAAGATTGATAGACCATTGGCAAAAACACACAAAGAGAGAGAGAGAGAGAGAGAGAGAGAGAGAGAGAGAGAGAGAGAGAGAGAGAGAGAGAGAGAGAGAAACCGGATAACCCATATTAGAAATGAAAAGGAGGGGCCTGGAGAGATAGCACAGCGGTGTTTGCCTTGCAAGCAGCTGATCCAGGACCAAAGGTGGTTGGTTTGAATCCCAGTGTCCCATATGGTCCCCTGTGCCTGCCAGGACCTATTTCTGAGCAGACAGCCAGGAGTAACCCCTGAGCACCGCTGGGTGTGACCCAAAAACCAAAAAAAAAAAAAAAAAAAAAGAAAGAAAAGGAGGAGATCATGACAGATATTGCAGAGATCCAAAGGGTAATCAGAGACAACTTTGAGAAACTTTATGCTACTAAACATGAGAACCTAGAAGAAATGGAAAAATTCTTGGACACTTATAACCTTCCATAGTTAAGTAAGGAGGATGTAGCATATCTAAACATCCCCATCACTACTGAGAAAATTGAAACTGTAATCAAACATCTGCCCAAAAAGAAAAGCCCAGGCCCAGATGGATTTCCTAATGAATTCTTTCAAATCTTTTAAAAGGAGCTACTACCAATCCTAGCCAGGCTCTTTCATGAAATTGAAAAAACGGGAACACTCCCAAACAGCTTTTATGAAGCCAACATCACTTTGATACCAAAACCAGACAGAGATGCTGCCAAAAAAGAAAATTACAGACCAATATCCCTGATGAATGCAGATGCAAAGATCTTCAACAAAATCCTGGCAAATAGGATCCAATGTATCATCAAGAAGATCATACACTTCGACCAAGTAGGTTTCATCCCAGGAATGCAAGGATGGTTTAACATCCATAAATTTATCAACATCATACACAACATCAACAACAATAAAAATAAAAATAAAAATCACATGATCATATCAATAGACGCAGAGAAAGCATTTGATAAGGTCCAACATCTATTCTTGATCAAAACTCTCAGCAAGATGGGAATGGAAGGAACCTTTCTCAATCTAGTTGAAGCCATCTACCACAAGCCAATGGCAAATATTATCCTCAGTGGAGAAAAACTAAAAGCATTTCCTCTAAATTCTGGTACAAGACAAGGCTGTCTGCTCTCACCGCTCCTCTTCAACATAGTACTGGAAGTTCTTGCTATAGTGATCAGGCAAGAAAAAAATATCAAGGGAATTTAGATAGGAAAGGAAGAAGTCAAGCTATCATTGTTTGAAGATGACATGATAGTCTACTTAGAAAACCCTAAAGACTCTGCCAAAAAGCTTCTAGAAACAATATATTCATATAGCAAGGTGGCAGGCTACAAAATCAATCTACAGAAATCAATGGCCTTTTTATACACCAATAATGATAGGGAAGAGATGGAAGTCAGGAATGCAATCCCATTCACAATAGTGCCACACAAACTCAAATATCTTGGAGTCAACTTGACCAAAGATATGAAGGACCTATACAAAGAAAACTATAAAGCCCTGCTCCAAGAAATAAGAGAGGACACACGGAAATGGAAACACATACCCTGCTCATGGATTGGCAGGATTAACATCATTAAAATGGCAATACTCCCCAAAGCATTATACAGATTTAATGTGATCCCCTTAAAAATACCCATGACATTCTTCAAAGAAGTGGATCAAACACTTATGAAGTTCATCTGGAACAATAACCACCCTTGAATAGCTAAAGCACTCCTAGGGAAAAGGAATATGGGAGGCATTACTTTCCCCAACTTTAAACTGTACTACAAAGCAATAGTTACCAAAACAGCATGGTATTGGAATAAAGACAGATCAGTGGAATAGGCTTCAGTTCTCAGACAATGTTCCCCAGACATACAATCACCTAATTTTTGGCAAAGGAGCAAGAAATCCTAAGTGGAGCAGGGAAAACCTCTTCAACAAGTGGTGCTGGCAGAACTGGTTAGCCACTTGCAAAAAAGCAAACATAGACCCCAGTTAACATTATGTATGAAGGTAAAATCCAAATGGATTAAAGACCTTGAGATCATACCTGATACCATAAGGTATATAGAACAACACGTTAGTAAAACACTCCATGACATTGAGACTAAAGGCATCTTCAAGAAGGAAACTGCACTTTCCAAACAAGTGGAAGCAGAGATGAACAGATGGAAATACATTAATCTGAGAAGCTTCTGCACCTCAAAAGAAATAGTGCCCAGATACAAGAGCCACCCATCGAGTGGGAGAAACTATTCACCCAACACCCATCAGATAAGGGGCTAATATCCAAAATATACAGGGCACTGACAGAACTTTATAAGAAAAAAAACATCTAATCCTATCAAAAAATGGGGAGAAGAAATGAACAGACACTTCGATAAAAAAGAAATACAAATGGCCAAAAGGCACATGAAAAAATGCTCCTCATCACTAGTCATCAGAGAGATGCAAATCAAAACAACGATGAGATACCATCTCACACCACAGAGATTGGCATACATCACAAAGAATGAGAATAATCAGTGCTGGTGGGGATGTGGAGAGAAAGGAACTCTTATCCACTGCTGGTGGGAATGCTGTCTAGTCCAACCTCTATGGAAAGTGATATGGAGATTCCTCCAAAATCTGGGAATTGAGCTCACATTCTGCCCAGCTATTCCACTCCTAGGGATATACCCTAAGAACACAAGAATACAATACAAAAATCCCTTCCTCACACCTATATTTATTGCAGCACTATTCACAATAGCCAGGCTCTGGAAACAACGAATATACCCTTCAGCAGACAAATGGCTAAAGAAATTGGTACATATACACAATGGAATATTATGCAGCCATCAGGAGAGATGAAGTCATGAAATTTTCCTATACACGGATGCACATGGAACCTATCATGCTGAGTGAAATAAGTCAAAGGGAGAGAGAGACACACAGAATAGGCTCACTCATCTATGGGTTTTTAAGAAAAATAAAAGTCATTTTTGCAACAATCCTCAGAGACAATGAGAGGAGGGCTGGAACTTCCCGCTCACTTTATGAAGCTCACCACAAAGAGTGGTGAGTGCAGTTATAGAAATAACTACACAGATAACTTCCATAATCATGTGAATGAGTGAGGGAACTGGAAAGCCTGTCTGGAGTACAGGTGGGGGTGGGGTGGAATGGAGGGAGATTTGGGACATTGGTGGTGGGACTGTTGCACTGGTGAAAGGGGGTGTTCTTTACATGACTGAAACCTAATCACAATTATATTTGTAATCAAGATGTTAAAATAAAAAAAAATAAAAATAAAAAAAAATGTGAAAAAATAAAGAAGATAGGTTCTGAGGCCAGAGCAATAGCACAGTAGGTTGGGCGCTTGCCTTGCAGGCGACCCACCTGAGTTCAATCCCCTATATCCCATATGGTCCCCGAAACCTGCCAGGAGAAAAAAAATTAATATTTTTATTTAAGTACCATGTTTACAAACATGTTTGTAGTTGGGTTTTCAGTTATAGAACACCCCCCTTTCACCAATGCAATATTCCCACCACCAATGCCCCCATGTCCCTCTTCCCTTATCTCCTGAATGTATTCATGACAGGCATTCTATTTCTCTCATTCATTACATTGTCATGGTAGTTGTCAATGTAGTTATTTCTCTAAATGACCTCCCCACTCTTTGTGGTAAGCTTCATATCATGAGCAGATCCTTCCAGGCCTCATCTCTACTGTCTCTGTGTATTATTACAATAATGTCTTTATTAGGAGAAAGTTCTGAGTACAGAGCCAGGAGTAAGCCCTGAGCACATCCAGGTGTAGTCAAAAGAATCAAAAAGCCATGGCGTCAAAGTGGTGACTCCGAGTGGTAAGGTGTCTGCCTTGCCCTTGCTAACCTAGGACAGACCTCAGTTTGATCCCCAGCATGCCATTTGGTGCCCCAAGCCAGGAGCAATTTCTGAGTGCATAGCCAGTAGTAACCCCTGAGTGTCACTGGGTATGGCCCAAAACAAAACAAAACAAAAGTATGGATTCTTATAATATAGATTGATGATTTCTCAAGAAAATTCTGGTATAGATAGCAGAAAATCAGGAAGCTCTTTTCATTGACATTTCATGGAGGAGGAGAGGTTGGGGGCCATTGCTCCCCCCCAATACAAAAAATAATGTCTTAGATGTGATGTGGAAGATACAAAACTTTTTTTCTATAATGCTGGGACAAAGAACGTTTTTTTCAAGAATAAGTTTTACGGGCTGGAGAGATAGCATAGTGGAGATTTTTCTAGTGGGGAAGGTGTATTATTTAATGTATATTTTTATCATTGGGATATCCTCTATTGTAATTAATGCATTTCTAGAGGATAGCTAATATCACCACTGAGATCCCTGAGGAATATTACTTAGGTAAGATGAAGCGATTGTCAGCTCAGGTAACGGAGACTCCAAACATTTTACATAATAATGCTTTGATCTTTGGAGTAATCTACTGAGACTGTTTCCCATTTTGTAGTTGGAGAAATAGAGATCTAGATAAATTTCTTGTCCAAAATAATGCAGCTAGCAGAGTGGAGGGACAGGGATTTGAACCAACAGCCTGCTAAGTCAGCAGTTTGTGAAAGAGAATGCTACTGATCTGAACCACACAAAACTTAAGATAAAGGAATAGCTAAATCATAGACTCAGTGTTTATGGAATGCTGGCAATTCTCTCAAAATGTTTGTGGGGGGCTGCAGAGATAGCATGGAGGTAAGGCTTTTGCCTTTCATGCAGAAGGTCATTGGTTTGAATCCCGGCATCCCATATAGTCCCCCAAGCTTGCCAGGAGCAATTTCTGAGCATGGAGCCAGGAGTAACCCCTGAGCACTGTGGGTGTGATCCAAAAACCAAAAAAAAAAAAAAAAAAAAAAAGTTTGTGAAACAACAACAACAACAAAATCTTTCTTTGATTGGTGAAACTGCTTGGGTAGTAGTAAAATAAGCCTCATTTCATTGACAATTATTATAATGGACATTTCCCCTGACAGTTAATAAAGTGGTATATAGAACACTACTTGATAATATAATCCTTGTTGCCAGTTTGACTGCTAAATCTAAGAAACCCCTGGGCAATGATAGACAGATACATTCTCACATTGTTACTTATGGAACTGGTGTCACACACCAGCAGGCAGCATTTCCATCATGGGAAGCGTTGGGTTATTGTTCTTTCTGATGCTATGAGTCTGTATGCTCTTGCCTATGTGTTGTGTGTGCAGTTGTCTGTGCTTTCTTTCGCTTTCAGGTTTATTGATAGACCACCTTTGGTGTCAGTTAATGTTTTCAGTGAAAGACACCATATTTTTATCTTCCTTTTTGACTACTTAATACTACCGTATTTTAAAATTTGGGTTATTTACTCAGAACTAGCTAGCATGGCTGACCTCATTTCCACATTAGGATGCCTTGTTTTGCTCCTGCAAATAATATTGCAGTCTTGAAATTCACAGGGGGTAGGACAGAAAACACATAGCCTCGCTGTCAAGCAAATCAGTGAGCTTTACCGTTGGATAGGTGCTTTCTAAATGTTGAGTGATGGGGGAATGTGAGAGGGAAACTGGGAATATTGGTGGCAGGAAATGTGCACTGGTGCAGGTTGTACATTGTATTACTGAAACTCAAACATGAAAACTTTTTCTGTGGAAAAAGTACAACTGTATTATGAACAGCCTTATATCCATGGCTTTTACATTTAAAAATATGATGAAAAGAATGTAGACAGAAGAATGGATCTTCTTCTGGTGGATTTATTTCATTTCCTAGAAAATAGCCAACATAAACTATTTCAGGAGAGCAATTAGTATACACAGTATAAAGCTGTTTCTCTTGTGATCTAATTTCAAGCTTACACACAAGTTGCAAGGATGATGAGGAACGTTCATATAGGTCTTAGTAGAGTGATCAGTTTTTTACACTGTGTTCGATTAATTTATCATACTCGCCCTTCATCCTTCTTGCATTTTTCTCAGAATAACTCTCTCCTATTTTAAGTTTGCATGTTTATATTTTTCCAAATCATTGTATAACACATTTGAAGTATCAGATACCCTTCCTATACCCTCCTAACCATGTTAGGAAGTTTAATATCAATATAAGACTCTTGTATAATTTTGTTAGGACCCCAACACAGTCTTTAATGGCAATTATTTTGCTCAGTCAGGATCTCATTCAGATTCATGTTTTGTCACCCAGTTGTCATTGCAGTTCTGTATTCATTTGTTTATGAACTTCTGATTAAGTAAAATTGGTTATGAAATCTCAAATGAACCACATTGGCCATCCTTCTACTCTTTTGCTGCAGATATCATAGTTTCTAAATATTGTAGACTTGAGCTATTCTGACCCCTTGATCCTTATTTTAAAAGATAAGGGTTTTGTTTTTATTTTTGTATTTTGTACTTTCCTTAGTAATATATCTCCGAATCTCACTGCCCTAGGAGCTAAAGTGTTTTTCCTTAAGTTGGATCATTATAAGTAAGCTAGAGGTAATTTCCTTCAGTGATGTTCTTGTTGCAGAGTTTTGATTTTTTTTTTTTTACTTACATTACTACTTTTTCTTCTATGGCTACAAAAGTACGCTTCTCTCCTCTCCTTGTCTTCCTCCTCCTTGTTCTTGAATTTCACAATGGATCTTTACAGTGATGTTAGATTGGCTCTGGCAAAGGCATTTTGATGACCCCTGTCTCTGATCATTATAGTAACTAATAAAAGCTTGAAAATGACTGTTAGATCCTGCAAGCATGATTCCAGTGACTTGTGGTGAGCTCAGCTGTATAAATATGCAGTTTTTTTTAAACTGTGTAAATTTTGATCAAAGGGAAATGCATATACCATTTTGTTGAACATTTCTTTTAAATTTAATCATGTCTGAATGTGAAACAACTAGCAGAAATAAAATGACATGGGAAATGTGAGCTTGGGATTTGGAAAGAATAGAGGTGTTGGTCTGTGTCTGTGCTTTTCATACCACATCTGTGGAGCATTTTGGTTAGGTGGAGAAGGTAGGGAAGAGGGGACATAGATGCTAGAGCCGAGGGTGTCTAAGAAAACAAAATGTGGGATTACAGGTCCTCTAGAATTGTGAGAACTAGAGATGATACCAGTTTTTATGGAGGGGAATAATGTTTTTCCTAAGATCTACCCACTGAACTTTCTGAGAAAATTTGAACGAATTTAGCGGTTTATCATTAAAGTTTAGCTTTTAGGGAAAAAAAATAGCACTTTGTATATTTTTCTTCTGAATTTAATACTATGGGTCTAATAATTTGTTACTCAGTTGCAGTGTTGCCAGTTTGTACTGTGCTTTTCTATCCTGGCTTGGACATCTTGTGGAATAAATGGAGCATGGAGAAAAGGGTAAGGGAAGGTTTTTGCAGTCTCTGACTCGAAGTGATATATGAGTGTGTGACTTCTGAGACTGACAGGGCCAATGGGTGAGAGAATTGAGCCACTGACCTGGCTAGGACGTAATGTCTATCACAGGTCTTTGCAGAGTATTGACAGCTCTGAATCTTTCCCTTGTACCTACCTGGGTGGCAAAGACAGTCTATGTTGTTCTACAAGGGAGGGAGCCTACTCACAACTTCCACTCCTCTAGGTTTGTGCATTTGTTCAGGCAGCATTTCCTAAGGCTCTGTTTTGTTCTTGGCACCATTCTAGGAATGTAGAATAAACCAATGCATCGAACAGAGTCTGGCTTCCTGGATACTGTTCTTTAGTAGGGAGAGTAGGGGGTGAAAAATAGTAAGTCTATAGAATGTGGCTTGTGCTTTTAGATATCGGTTTTAAACTCCATAAAGGTGCTGCTGCAAGACTAAAAGGAGGTAAAGGAGTTTGTATTTATTGTAGGACTTTCTAGCAGAAGAAGTCATTCGTACATAAGCTCTTGTGGGAGGTTGTGGAGAAAAACGACTGAGTGTGGAGGGAGAAGGGTTCTTGGAGTTAACCCTGATGTTGCATTGTAGGATGTTGTGCATGATTTTTAGTAGGAAATTAGAAGAGTTATTAGAAGGGTTGATATGATTTTTAACAGCATCCCACATGCTACTGTATTTAGAATGGACCAAGGGTTTTTGCATATTTTGGGGAAATAGTATGGGAGAAGCAAAGACCCTATTAGGAAGCTCACACAGTAGCCCCAGGCAGAAGTGACAGATGCCATGATCAGAAAGTGAAGATGGAGAGCACTGGTTATATATATATATATTTTTTTTTTTTTGGTAGACAGGAGTCTTGACTGATTGCTCCTTGACTGATTAACAACCATGAAGTTCACTCTGTGTAAGCCAGAAGAACCTAATTTTTTAGTTTCTTCCTCCTTAGAATATTGAAGACTTCCTCCTTGTTGATCTAAGCTGTTCCACCAAAGGCTTGCATGCTTTCTTGGCCTCAGTCTGGTCAGCCAGGAGTTGCTTGTGAGCCTGGTCTGCCTTCAGGGACCTGTTCCACAAGAATGTACTTGCTTTTCATTATTTAGTTCAACTTTTAGTTATAGACAGTGACATGCATGACTGCCAGTCTTCCTAGATTATGGCCATCTTTTGAACAGCCAGGACAGAAATACCATTTTTATCCAGACTCCTTTCTCAGGCATTGATATTCCCTTCCCACTTACCTATGAGTCTTCAGGAAGCCTAAGACAAGGTCGTACTTAAAGGCTGGACTTTCAGACAGGCCAATGTGTTTCTCCAGTGTTGAGCTGAGAAATGGACAGTCATAGGCTTCGAGATTATCAATCCATCACTCATCAGCTTCCATATCTGTTGATGAAATTTTGGCATGGGCGGTTTCATGTGGTTCATTGGCATCCAGTAAAACCATTTGGCCACAATGGAGGACACAGGAAGCCTGACTAAACTCATTTGTGGCTGCAGAGAAGAAAGGAAAAAAATTTAGATATATTTCAAAGGTAGGTTCCAGGGATGTTCCTGGTAGAATACTTTTGAATCAGATTTGAGGAAAGATAGGCGTCAACATTAAGTTAAAGACTTTGCCCTGACTGGGTCTAGGAAGGTACAGTTGCTGTGAAATATGAGAGTGTGGGTGGAGACTTAGTTTAGGGGAAAGTTCCACTCACTTCTGGATGTATTGAATCTGAGATGTCTAGACATCTCGGAGGATGCGTCCCTGAGGCAAGAGATACCCATGTCTGGCATTGAGCAAAGAGGTGTGGCCCAGGCTGGGAACCTGGAGAGCTGGCAATGCCTGGTAACTATTGCCAGAGCAGATTGTTTTTATGTTAGCCTAAACCTGGCAGAGTTATTCAGGGAGACCTCTCCAGGTGTTCTCTGTTAAGGTAATACTCCATTTATCTGCTAAAGGTGGTTTTTCCTTAGTGTTTAATGATAGCTCTGTGGCTCAGGCGTGGGATCGTGGGATCCAAGTGCTCAGAACCTCAAAAAGTTTGAGATTCGCTCACACTGGATAGTGTTTTTTCCTCTCATTCAGCTAAAGGTAGGGAGCACAGGTTTGGAGGAGAATGAGCACCAGGATGTGGGACAGAGTGAAAATCGGAACCAGCTGATCCCTTTCCCTTTCACTTTCTGCCCATCTGGGCTTTGGCCAGCATCTGTGTGAAGAGACATTTAGTCAGTGCAGTATTCATCCTTGTACTCATCTTTTATCATCAGAGAAAGTTGGATTGCATTCTAGAAGACTGTTATTGGTTGTCTGTCTTGATTCTGCGGTCTTTGAGACTTTCTCAGCAGGGATGAAAGAGGCTCTTCAGGAACTTTTATAGGCTGTGCCTTTTTCTGTTTTGTTTTGTTTTTGGTGTTTGTGTCACACTGGCAGTGCTTGGGGGTTACTCTTGGCTCTACACTCAGAAATCATTCCTAGCAGACTTGTGGGACCATATGGGATGCCGGGATTCGAACCACCGGCCTTCTGCATGCAAGGCAAACACTCTACCTCCATGCTATCTCTCCAGTCCCAAAGGCTGCTTTTGATAACAAAGTAATAACCTTAGTTCCTAGTGGAGGACCATTAGGAATTCATTTTTGCATAGGGATTTCTCCTCTGTGGCTTTGGGAAGAGACTCAGTATAGCTCTGGTGGCATTCCATCTTGTTTGCAGCCTATCTTTGAATTGACTCTGAGGCTGTAAAAGTATGACAGACTGTGCTGCCTGTCCAAAATAGCCAGATAGGGGCAAGGCCCGAGTTCCTATCCTTAGCCAGGCTCAGTTTCTATCTCTAAGGCACCACTGGGAGGCAATCTAGCACAATTTGAACTAGATTCAAATCCTCGTTCCTGTACTCTGTGATCTTGTGCAGATTACTGAACATCTCTGAGCCAGTTCCTCATTTGTATACTGTATATTCTATTTCATCGTTGTGAAAAGTCAGATTAGGAAAATATATGTCAGGGACTGGATGCTATACTTAGTTCAGAATAACTATTGAATTGGCGACAGCTATTATCATTGTCACTGGCATTTCCTGCTATTTCTTCTTGAGACTTTGGCCAGTTTTGTTAAGATTAGTTTCCAGAAAATATGTGCTAATTGGATTATTACATTTTCATACATTTATATCTATATATATGCCTGGCTTTGATATCTATATATGTATATATTTATCCATTCAAGTTCCTCTTTTAAAGTTCTGTAAGAATTATATTTTTGAGTCATTGAACCATGCTGAAATTTTTTCAAGAAAAGATTGCCATAAGTGATTATTATATAGGACATCAAAATGAAGACTATTGTAGACAAGGAAGCTAGAAGAAACAAAATAAAAAAATAAACCCAATGTTCATACTGTGCCACCAGTAGAACATATATTTTTATAACCGGGATATCCAAATATAATGGCACTGGTCTGCATGGTTTAGGATTGGCTGGCACAGACAAGAATACTTTGGGTTGGGATAAATATTTTTTGATTAATGCGACAACTTGTCGACTTGTAATCAGGAGTGGCTTATCAGCAGCTTTTCCCAGTTCTGACAGTCCACATGGAATGTCCCGTGGAGGAAAGCTAGCTCCCCGTGAATGCTTTTACAGTCGAATTCCACACACATGAATTATGACAAGTGAGGCGACTACTCTGTGGTTTGTTGTGTCTGGTCTGGTTCCTACTTTTAAAGTTGCAGTTGCTTTTGGTCATTTGAAGCTTATTTTCACAGTCTGGCCAAGCCAGCAGGGTCCCGGGGCTCTGCAGGGGACATAAACCGCCAGCCTTTAAGTTAGAGTGCTCAGTAGATAAGCATTTCAAGACTCCATTGCATCATACAAAAGGACTTATGGGCTTATTTAACATACACTATTTGACTTAATTTAGATACTTAATGGAAAGAAAAGCCTTTTATTATCACCGAAGGAAAGAACTGCCAAACATTGTAAGGCTCTGTTGAAAAATTATAACAGATATATGGAGTACAAATATATTTCCCTGCCTTACATAATGGGGTGTTTAATAATAGTTGTTTCTTTAAATTTAGCATGTGTACCTTAGATATTTGCAATTTGTAAATTAAATGCTGTGGTTCAGAAAACTTTGTGTCTTGTGTTTTAAAATTTTGTTTTAATGAGTAAATACTGATTTTTTTTTTTTAAAAAAAAAAAGACCTTTAGCTTTGGTTTATTTTGGTGGTGTTTGGGGTCATATCTGGTGCTGATGGAACTTACTCCGGTTCTATACTCAGGGATCACTCCTGGAAGTACTCAGGGGATCAAATAGAATATTAAGTATTGAACCAGGATCAGCTGCAGTCAAGGCAAGTGCCCTACAAGCTGCTCTCTTCTGTCTCTCATTTCTTTTGGGGGGTTTGCACATTCAGTGATACTCAGGACTTAGTCCTGTCACTGCAGTCAGGGATCATTACTAGTGGGGTTTCAGAGACTACTACATGGGGTGCAAGAGATTGAACCCTGATGGCCACTTACAAGGCAAGCACCCTATCCACTGTACAGTCTCTCTCCTCCATTTTCCCCATGTTTATTTCTTGAGTCTAGATTGGAGAGTAGATGCCACCAGTGAACACTTTCTGTTCATTGCCTCACACTTTAAAAAATATAAATATATTTTGAAACACATAAGTGTCTATGAGCAGTAGCTGGGTGGGCTGTGATAGGCTAGTCCAAACTGTGTTGAGCATTTTACAGGGGCCTACATAGACCTATTGTGTCAGTCCAGGTCTGAGAGGAGTTGCATTGCATTTACTCTGAGCAGAAACTGCAGATGTGCAGATTACAAAAGCTCCAGGCCAGTTAATTCTCAATTTGGGATCTTTTCCTATTCTTCCAGGATTTGGGGAACCGCTACAGATTACTCCCCATAAAATTCTCAAGTTAACCTCTCAACCCTCATCATCTCAATATATGACAGCATTTAAAGAAAATAATATTTAAAGAGGTGATTGAACTGGAGGGCATCAGTAAAAGGAAATCAGTCAGAGAGAGATGGACAAATACTGAATGATCTTACTCATTGGTGTTGTATAGAGGAGAAATCATGGGAACACACAGTACTGAATGAGAACAAACCCTTGACCTTTGATTTCAGAAGTAAGATTACCAATAGTAGAGGTAAAGGGTTGGAAAAAAAGAAAAGATAGACTAGAGGTAACATGACTATGGTAAAAAAAAGTCTTGTATTTATTTATTTGGTTGGTTGGACCACACCCAGTGGTGCTCAGTTTACTCCTGGCTCTGAACTCGGGTATTACTCCAGTGGGGGACTAATGAGGTATTAGGGATCATACCTGTGCACTGTGTGCAAGGGAGATGCCCTACCCAAACCCATACCAAATCTTGTATTTTGGTTGTGGTGAAGGTGCAATAACCTTTTACATCAAAAACATAAATATAAGCATTATTATAACTATGTTTCTAGACTACCAAAAAAAAAAACCCTAAGGAAGTCTCAAAGTGAGGCCTGTCTGTGGATAGTAATAATGTATTTGTATTGTTCACTTACTGTGAAAAATGCTCCAGTAATGAATGATGATAAGAGGGGATTCTAGATGGAAAGTACATAGGAAATCTTTGTATTGTTTTTGCAACTTTTCTATAAATCTAAAAGTAATCTAACCATAAACCAGGTTAACCAAATAGATAAATGAAGAGGAGGTGACTTAGTTGAAATAAGTTTATTAGGGAGTGGCCTAATATAGTCAGAGTAGTGTTCATGTGAAGACATAGGGAGAAGACAGCTGTTTATAAGCTAAGGAGAGAGACAGGAACCAGCTGACCCTGGATCTCACAGCTTTGTAGCCTCTGGAACATTTTCATTGTTTCGGGCATCTAATCTGTGGTATTTGAACAGACTAAGGAATATGGCGTAGGAGCAAATCTAAATATGTCATTTGAAAAGTTGTGACCATATTGTGGTATACTATATGAATACAGAAATATAATGTCAGATGAAGTTATAGAGAAGAAATAGCTGCAAGATTTACCAAATCTTCGTGGTGAGCAAAACTGTGTTAATGAATACAGCTAGTCATGAATATAGACAGCAGTCATCATGACAATATTGATTGAGAACTCACAATGACCTGGACATACAGGGACTTTTCTCACCACCCACACACAGTGCTTTGTTTATTGTGTGTGTGTGTGTGTGTGTGTTTGTGTGTGTGTGTGTTTGTGTGCGCACGCACGCTTACCTGACAGTACACAAGGCTTGTTTCCATTTCTGTGCTCTGAATTGTTCCTGGTGCTGCTTGGAACTATACAGTGCCAGGGATCAAGCCTAGGTTTTCCTCATGTAATTATGTATTCAGTCCATTGAACTATCTCTCTGGCCCCCCACCTGTATAGTGAGGAAATTGATGCAAGGAAATGAAGTGACATTCTCAGAATTTTAGAACTAGACAGAAACACTCACATGCCCTATGTTTGTCTAGGTTGCCAACTCTGGGAGATGGGGTACTAAGGAGACATTATTTGTAAAATATATTATAAAGATATTAGAGCATACTATCAGTCCAATTAAATTTATTTTTAAATTTAAATTTTTAAACTTTAAATTTGTTTTATTTTGATTTGTATTTTGTGCCACAAAGCCTAGTGTTCGAATACTACTCCTGGCTCAGTAATTGGAGTTAAACTATATTTTATTCCTTTTGAGAAACTCTAAAGTGTATTGAGAATGGTGAGGATGTCGCTGGCATTATTGATATTGACAGAGGATATAGTATGTGTGAGGTCTGATCTATTTCATCCTCATCACAGCTCTCATAGCATGTGAGAGCTTGAAAGGGGTGTGCACTAGGACATTTGACTTTTAAAAAAGTCCCTCTTTCCTTACCCCACAAACCCAATGCTTGTCCAGCTTCTGCCTCTGACATGGGACTAGGTAAGGTAGGAAAAGGGACTTACATTTGGTTTTTGAAACAGAATTATTTAAAAAATGCTTTAAATGTATCATGTGTGTAGTAAAAAATAAATAAGTAAATAAAAGTTTGGAAGGACAAGCCCATGATATGAAGCTTACCACAAAGAGTGGTGGGTGCAGTTTGAGAAATAACTACATTAACAACTATCATGACAATAGTTGTGAGTGAGAGAAATAGAATGCCTGTTTCGAGTATAGGCAGGAGGTGGGGGAGGAGAGTGATGGGGGCATTGGTGGTGGGAAGGTTGCACTATGAAGGGGGTATTATTTTTTATAACTGCAACCCAATTACAAACATGTTTGCAATCATGATGTTTAAATAAATATATTGTAAAAAAATAATAAATTGGGCCCAGAGAGATAGCACACTGGCATTTGCCTTGCAAGCAGCCGATCCAGGACCAAAGATGGTTGGTTCGAATCCCTGTGTCCCATATGGTCCCCCGTGCCTGCCCGGAGCTATTTCTGAGCAGATAGCCAGGAGTAACCCCTGAGCACCGCTGGGTGTGACCCAAAAACCAAAATAATAATAATAATAATAATAATAATAATAAAATAAATAAATTCCATCCTCTAGAATCAGTGCTAGTGTTTTTCTGCTTGACTTTCTAGTCTTTTTCCAAAGGAAATATACTCACTATAGCCATAAATGCATTATTACTTTTTGTTGGGGGTTTTGGTTTTTGGGCCACACCCAGTGATGCTCAGGGGTTACTCCTGGCTATGAGAACTCAGAAATCGCTCCTGGCTTGGGGGACCATATGGAGATCAAACCTCAGTCCGTCCTGAGTGAGCCATGTGCAAGGCAAACGCCCTACTGCTGCACTATAGCTCTGGCTCCACATTATTACTTTTATAAGCATTGATGTTACTTAGAAATGAATAATATTTTTAGGATAGGCTTGGTTTTTCTTATTAATTTATGATTTTGGACAAGTCATTTAACTTTTCTTTTGTCTCCATTTCCTAGTGTAGAATGGGATGATAAATGAAAGATTGGAATAGACTGTTGACTATAATGTTCTCTTTTGTAGCTCCTAGACACAAAAAGCCACAAACAAGAAATCAATTTTTGTAATACATCTTTGTTACTTAGCAATATATTATTCCACAAATATTTGGTCAGTAGGTGAGTTTGGGGATTATGTATTTTTTTTCTGTATTTGTTTTTTTTTGTAATCCTTTTAATGGCTTTATATAATATTTTGTCATTAGTAGGAATCATCATGAGTTTAATTTTTTGTGGGCATTATTTTCCCCAGTGTTTTATGTACTACAGACAGTGTTCTCATATATTTTTTTCGCAACCTTAAAAGTAAATTTTCCCTAGTGGTGGCTATTTCAGAATGATGGGTTACGAAAAGTAAAGGGTGAACAGGAAACAATGCTTTTTTTGTTTGTTTGTTTGTTTCTATATTTGGGCCACACGCAATGTATTTAGAGCTTAATCCTGGCTCTACACTCAGTGATCACTCCTGGTGAGTTCAGTCCACCATATTGGGTGCTGCGGATCAATCCCAGCTGAGCTTCATGCAAGGCAAGTGGCCTACCTACTGCACTATTCCAGTCTTAGGAATTTATGATTTTAGGATTGTTGAAGTGATGTATCACAGTATGGAAAGACTATGCTTCTTTTTCCTGAATCCAGTCCTGTATGATGGAAGGGCCTATTTCAATTTTTTTTGTATGTTTTGGTACTATATCTGGTGATGCTCAGAGCTTATTCCTGATTGCACTCAGGGATCACTCTTGGCAGGACTGAGGTGATCATATGGGG
The DNA here is from genome assembly GCF_024139225.1 of Suncus etruscus. Lineage (NCBI taxonomy): Eukaryota > Metazoa > Chordata > Mammalia > Eulipotyphla > Soricidae > Suncus > Suncus etruscus. The sequence continues at coordinate 101,081,557 of NC_064854.1, forward strand.
AGATCTTATGGGGTTGGCTGCATGCAAGATAAGCATTCTACCCAGTATCATATTGGCTTAGCCTTCAATCATTTCTTTTTTTTTTTGCAACTTTGATATTATTATATTGATGAACACAAATGAAATGGGTGGCATAATTATGCTCTATAGGATACTGAACCAAATTTGTTGTCCTGAAGGAAAAGCAGTGACACTCAGGATTGAGAGAGAGGCCAAACTCTGATGTGTGTTTTTCTTTCTTTTTTTTTGGGGGGGGGTCACACCTGGTAACACTCAGGGGTTACTCCTGGCTCTACACTCAGAAATCACTCCTGGCAGGCTCTGGGGACCATATAGAATGCTGGGATTCAAACCACCGTCCTTCTGCGTGCAAGGCAAGTGCCCTACCTCCATGCTATCTCTCTAGCCCCAAACTTTGATGTTTTTGTAGGCAAGAGATGCTCCTGTGTGCAGAGTACTCTGGTCTGGTACTGTGCATTCACTGTCATAGCAATCCTGGAGGTGGAGTCTCTTGGGGGTTCTTCCATTTTATGGAGGCAGAAACTGGTTGAAAGAAGATATAAGTAATTTTTTTCAAAACCACAAGGCCATTTTGTGGTACAGCTAGGAGTTGAACCCCAACACTCTACCTTTGGTTTGCCCCTTTCCCTCTTATCCTGATGTATATGGAAACATGGTTCAAGCCAACAAGAACTTGAAGTGTAAGAAGGTGGAGCTCACTAGTCCTGGGGCTGGGACAGAACTGAACTGCTGACAAGGGTTCTAGCTTTCGAAAACAAGACTGCACACATTTAGCTGCTGAGCAGTGAGTCTCAGACCCTGTGTAGGTACATTTGAGGATTCAGAAAAGGGTCTCGGTGATGGGGACGTCTGTCAGGATATGACACCACTGATATTGTACTTAACGAACATGCATTTCCCTACTAAAATCACACTGCCTCATAGCCTAGGGGACTATCATCACCCAAGTGTACAGCTGAAGAAACTGAGATACAGATTGCTGGCCTCACTTGGTTCATGAGTGTCCCTGCCAGAATTGCACCCTGGGCAGTCACATCCTGGTGCTCTGGGCAGGAGCTGCCCAGAATTCAGTGGAGAGTTTACAACCTGGGTGATATTTGCTGGAAGTCATCTCTCCCTCCTTTTGAACTTTGCAGCAATTATTGTCTGTAGAATTCATCTGGCAATTAATCATGTACTTCCTGTAACAGGGCTCTCATTGTTGCCTTGAAATATTATTTAAATTAGGTATTGTTATTTTACTTATTGTTAATAGTCTTCTTGCTGCAAAAAAAGACGGTGCCTGGATATCCCGCCCACCCCCAGCCAAACATAGGCGCCACAGATAATCAGAATGGAGCACAATGTGCGCGACTGAATTTCATGGGCAGAGTCCATTCATACAAACATTGGGCAGGTGACAGCCATGGAAGGAAAATGGGAGGGAAGGAAGTAGTGACAATGTTTAGGGTTATGAAGCAGTAAGTAAGGGAGAAGGGAGTGGAGGGAAGGACGTTGCTGGGAAGCATTTTGGATGTAGGAGCAGCCAGGTGCCTCACTGGCCTGTGGAATGACAAAGATTCTTTTGGTCTCTCTTCCAGAGCACTCTGGGCTCCCTGCTTTTCTCCTTCCCAGGGTTGGCCTAAGTGTAAACAAGAAGTTACAGGATTTGGACAGTGCGAGGCAGTCTGGAGCTCCTAATAGAATCATAACTTTGTATTCCCATTTGGACTTTATCTTTTTGTCTGTTTTTTGTTTGTTTGTTTGTTTTGTTTTGTTTCTTTGACCACACCCAGTGATGCTCAGGGGTTACTCCTGGCTATGTGCTCAGAAATCACTCCTGGCTTGGCAGACCATATGGAATGCCAGGGGATCGAACCGTGGTTTGTCCTAGGCTATCGTGGGCAAGGCAGATGCCTTACCACTTGCACCACCACTCTGGCCCCTGGACTTTATCTCGGGTATCTTTCTACATGATCTCATGTTCCCTATTGGATTTGTTAAAATAGTGGTACATATAGTATTTGGTGCTATGAGGGAGGAGACTTGGCTTTTAAGTACACATGATTTTCACTTCCTATGTGGCCATGGGGAAGGACTTTTCTTCGGATCTCAGCGCCCTCCTCTGTGAGAGAATAGTCATCAGACTCTGTAAGAGTCTGGTTGAACAGCGCAGAATGTAGGTTCAGGGTGCCAGGTGTGCATTCTAGTTCCAGAACCAAATGTTCTCAGAAGATCCAAGATTCAAGTGCTCTTTCAAGAAGCACTAGAGTGAAGAGGTAGTGAGTTTCCTTTTCTTGTATTTATAACAGATGGTTCCCACTTTGACTGCTAACATGGTTTCTTGACAGCTGTTTGTTGCTGGCCATCAGCTCTGCTCCTGGTCCTTCAAGGAGTGTTCAACCACTACCATTCCACACCATGAAATGTGCAAACTTCCTTCTCGGGAGGAAATGTGGCTGTCGGGTCTTGGATAGCGTTGAGTCTGGCTGTTTAAGTCATTTCTCTTAGTCATTTCACTTTTTTTTGGTTCTTAAGATTGACAAAAAATGACTTGGAGGCAGTAGGTCAGCCCTTCCCTGCTGAGTCAATTGTCTGCTCAGAAAACTAAAAACTGAAGTGTGCCCCTTGACTACTCATTGGCCTTAGTCACAGAAACTTGAAGTTCTATTTCTGCTTCTGAGTTGTAAGAGTCCAGACATGGTGGTGGATTGTTCGAAACTTCTCCAAACCTTATTGCTCATTTACAGATTTTGAAGTTTTGGATTAACTCCTTCAAGTAGCATTTTCTGTTTGTGGAAGGGGGCATGAAACTGTGACATAGGATTGTAGTGATAGTACTGTGACTAGGGCACTTACCCTTGCATACAGTCTACTCAGGTTTGGTCCCAGCATTCCCCGTGGTTCCCTTTATACCACCAGGAGTAATTTCTAAGTGCTGAGCCAAGAGTAAGCCCTGAGGAACACTGAGTAAACACAAAAATCAGAAATTTAAAATGGCTGTATAGTGGCATTGTTCAACATCCTTGTTTCATTGCTACTAATTTATAGGAAAGATCTGACAAGCTTAATGACTTGCAAAGCTTTTCAACAGTTATTGGCAAATCTAGGAAGAAGCTTGATCTTTAGACTAATTCATTCTATAGTATATTTCCTATAGGTCTTCTTGTCCTTCTAGAAAATTTTTTGCTTTTCTTTGACTGGAGAATGCCAATATGGTCCTTCCCTCAAAATTCACATGATCCCTTTTCTTGACTCCCTCCCTAACATGAAGGATGCTGTATTCTTGGAAAAGAAGTGCTTGTAGTATTCTGATATTTTCTGATGTTTATATATTTTCTAAATCTCTTTTATCTTGAATGATGGTAATATAATTTCTGCCTTTTAGCACTTTTCCTCCTTAAAATACTATGTATGATTATGTAATAATGCCTAGTAAATATGGGTATTTATCATATTTTGGTATCACAAGCTTAAATTTTTTTAAACTTATTTAACTTAGCCAGGAGCTTAGAAATAAATGAAACATGGAGCTGGACTGATAACACAGTGGTAGAACATTTGCCTTGCATGTGGCCAAACTTAGATGGAACCTGATTTGATTCCCAGCATCCTATATGGTCCCCCCAAGCCAACCAGGAGTGATTTCTGAGCTGGACAGAACCTCAATGACTTGTACGATGGTTTTTTGTTTCTAGTTGGAATATTGAAACCTTGAATTCTCTAGAATGACTTGGCCCAAATGTGGAAGGGTTTTCTGCTTCGTTCCAGGGTGGCTCTTTTAAACGGCACTTTCTCCATTTATTCATTAATTTTTCGGTCTTGAGGCCACACTTTATGACTTTTACTTGAGAGCTATTCCTGTCTCTCTACTCAGAACTGCCCTGATGCAGCTCAGTGCACCATTTTGGTGTGGGGCATTTGAACAGGGGATGGCTTCATACAAAGCAAATGCTGGACATTATCTCCTATATTGTTTCTTCAGCTCTTGACTATTTAGTCACTAAAGTTCTGTTCTAATACTGTTGGGTTTTATTTGGGGGGGGGGCAGTATTAATTTAATACAATTGAATAAGGAACTTCATTGCTTTGCATGTGAAGACCTGAGATCATTTCCTGGAACCAATTCCTGGTGCCCAGGTCCCTGTCAGGAGTGATCACTGAGAACAGAGACTGAAGTAAGCCCCAATTACTGTCAGATATCCCCAAACCAAAAAGACTATTGGTTTTCTTAAGTTATTCTTTCTCACTTGTTCATTCTTCTTTCTCTTTTACCTCTTCTCATAGTTGAAACCATTGAATTTTACTTAATTTTACAGTGGGCAAAATTGATAATGGAAGTCTCAAGAACTACAGTTGGATATTGTGACTTGAATTCTCCCTTCTTTGATATGCTATGTATACTGGCTATATAACCTTAACTTTTCGTTGAAAATACAGATGCTGGGGCTGGAGTGATAGCATAGTGGGTAGGGCACTTGGCTGACTCAGGTTTGTTCCCCCAGTATCTCATATGGTCCTCTTAGCCTGCCAGGAGCGATTTCTGAGTACAAAGTCAGGAGTAACCTCTGTGTGGTCTTAAACAAACAAACAAACCAAAAAAAAACCCAAATGCTCCTTCAGGTAACAAGGTGATCTCCCATGCCAGGGCTGGTTTCTCAGAGAACATTAGTGCAGTGAAACTTGAAGGTCAGGTTCACTACTCTCCTGTATCATTCACTGTTGTACTTTGAAAGTAAAAAAAAAAAAATCTTTTTCAATAAAATCACCACAATGAGAAAGACAGTACAGCAGGTGTGGTACTTCCCTTGTCTGGGTTTAATTCCTGACTGGGTTTTATTCCTGGCACCCTGAGCCCTGCCAAAGCCAGAAGCCAGAGTCCAGAGCAGAAGTAAACCCTGAGCATACTTAGGGTTGGGTGTGGTTCAACGGTACAAAAGCAAAACAAAACAAAAACAGATCTGCCAAACAAAACCATAAAACAAAAACAAGAAACCCACAATAAAAATGACTCTTGTTCCCATCAACAGAAAGCTTGGTTACCCACAATCCAGTTCAACCGGGACAAATACATAGGGATTAGCTCTCTTGTATGAAGGTGCAAGAATATAATTTGTTTACCACCTTGAGTTGTTTATCATAGGCTATGAAAAATATGTTTTGAATTTAAAAATGTGAAAAACAAGTGTGCTAGCTATCAAAAAAGCTTTCCCTTCAGAGCAAACATGTTTATAGAGCAAGTTTCAAAACAAAATAACTTGATCATGATAAGCCTGGCCAATCAAAAGAAAGTAAACATGTTTACCACAGAACCTTTATAAAGAGCCCAGATGGCAGTCAGCTATCTGTTCACTTGACTATTCTTCCAGGGAGCTATTGGGCTCCCCTGGGCCTTGAGGACAGGGACGCCTCTTGCACTGCCAACAGGTGGCCTGCCTTGCGCATGCCCAACCAGCTTAGTTTAACCTGATCTGACAGCAGGGGTGGAAGGCTTGTCATTTGTGCAAATGAACTGAATTGGGAGTAAAGGATGTTCCTGAAGTTGATTTTAGCCCATGATTCTTAAATAGCAACTTATCATAGATTAAGGACCAAGATAGATTTATGGGGAATCTCTCTGGCTCCCTGAAAGAAAGAACTACAGATTTAATTTCATAATTCTGTATCCTGAGCATTATTGTGCAGACACACAGGACAGATCATTTGAATCACATCTGACTTACTGTGGTTAAAAAAAAAAAAAGGCAAAAGATTAAACAGGATGCTGGTCAAAAAGAAGGAGATTTGGGGGTAGCAAGGTGAATATGGAGGTCCTATAAAGGCACCCTAGGGGATATATAGCAGATGAAATACAGAAAAGAAGATGGATTGTGCGTGTGGGAGGAGTTTGGGTATGTGTTGGGGACTTGCATAAGAAGTCCCTAAAAGAAGACGGGTATGTCTTCAGTCCAGAAGTTTGGCAGCAAGAGGTGAGGTGATTTAGTGGTATAGTAATTCTAAAGAAATCCAAGTTTTGTTTTGTTTTGAGTGCTCAGGCGCTGCAGGAACTACAGCTGGCAATATTGGATGAACCAGCTGGTCAATACAAGGGGCCTAGGATGTGGAGTTACTCTGGGCCTGAGATGCTGAGAATCCCACGTGCCTTCTGGGCCACACCATGTGATGCTTAGGAGATGACAGGTGATGACAAGGCTAGAAACCTGGCCTCCTATCTATTGTACTATCTTCAGATCTTAGGACATTAGAAATTTGGCCTTGCTCTTAGTTATGATCTAGACAGGACTTCTTTTTTCACTCACAACTTCTTTACCCCCAAGAAATTTTCACATGACCCCACCTCTATAGATACACAAAATAGGTAAACAAATCATTTCCTGTTATTAAGCAGTGAAACTTATTTTAAAACTAATTTTGAGATATTTTTTTTGGTGATCCTCCCCTTCTCATGCAATCACAAATCACAGAGTTTAAAATTTTGGGTGTAGAGGAAGCTGCAGGATTTTATTTGTACATAATGAGACTTTCTTAGGTGTGGCAGGGATCTCAATTTTCAGGGACGGAGGAACTTGCCCACAAGTTACATTCTGTGAGTGACATAGCTGGGAGGGGTTATAGACCATTTGTTCCATTGCTCATGCTCTTAACCATGACTGCAGCTCAGAGACTGTTCTTTTGGAGTAAGGAAGTTAAGATAAGCAGATGCGTCTTCACCCATTCACCATATTTTTAAAGTTTTGAGGGCTTTACCTGTACCAGGGCTGATGCTGGTAGAACCATCTTCCTGGCTAGTGAGACTGATAGTTGGCCAAAGCTGAAAGAATGTAGACAGCAATTGGGAACCAGGTTCCTACAATATTTGACATTGGAGTTCAAGTGAATCCGTGACACAGAGAGGTGAAAGTGATGCGGTTGGACTGGGACCAGTAGACTCCTATCTTTGGTTCTTATTTTAAAAAGAACATTGGAGGATCAAGGTCTCAGTGTAGAGAGAGAAGGGAACATGGTATTTTCTTTGGGGAGCAGACAGGTGACAGACCAGGTTGAACTGTTGTTAGCTGAGTAGTCACTTGGATCTAAGGAGATTAATGGGAGACCACCTCTTCCCTCTTTGCCTTAAGTCAGGGAATATAGAGAGAATGGCTCCTGGGATATGTGTAAAGGTATCTTTCAGGGACAAAGTATCTAGCTTTATTATGATGCTGGCAACAGAGGGCAGGAGGAATATGAGGGGTTTTGGATTCAATACAGAAGTGGGACTTTGGAGTGTCCTCGAACCTCCTGGGAAAACTGATGGTATGTGCAATCCTTGAAGATAAAATGGGATACATCTGTTAACTCATTTTCTTTATGGAGTTCAGACGGAATTTGGGTTGCTTGTTGGGGGAGATGATGGAAAAGGACAGCTGCAGGAAGAAGTCACCAATTTTCAAGTTTTAAATGGAATGCTAATATTGTTAGTGAAAAACAGCAGTAAACAAAGGAAAGGCTTCTGGTTTAGCCTCAGTGAACTTGAAAAGTAATTACAGAGAAACCTTATTCCCCTTGTGTTCTAATTAATCTAATGGGTTTCCTTAAAAACTTGTTTTTGAGCCTAGATACAAAAAGTCCTCTGGTGAGTTGAAAGAAGTCTACCTAGTGAAAGTGAAATGTAAAAGTGATTAGTAGTTCTTAAGGCTTAATCTATATGAATATAGGTGGGCTTGTTGAGACATGGGCTTGGGTGTAGTGTCCCAAGTTGTGATTACATCTGGGTGACCATTTTTACTAGAACTTAAAATTCAAACTGTTCTGACAGATGCTTATTTAGGGTAGAGTTGAAGTTATTATTATTATAAAAACAAGTATTATTTGTTCTTCTTTCTCCAGCCTTATTAATTGAGGCAGATTGGCATTTTATTTATGAGCTGACAACACACACCTTTTCTTGCAGCTTAGGTGCTTTTTGAACTGGATTCAGCATTGTCAGAAAGTTATTCACAGGAGTTGGTGATGGAGCCCGCTCCGCCTACTAATGTTCCTTTTCTATTTTGGTGCCATTTGCAACAAAGGAAACTCAAGTTAGTAAATTAGAGAAGGATTGAAGGGCTCACAAATACTTTCCTTCCTATCAAGTTGTGAAACTGGTTAGACAAATTGGGCCCACTTTTTAATGACACATGGGACCTGCAATATCCATATATGCACACACAGACACATAGTTCTATTGAGTATTTATATCTAAACTTTAGCATTCTATAACCAAGGCAGAACCAGTGCACAGCACATTGAATTTGACTTTTGTGTTGGGTACCATTCAGAAAAGAACTGGGTTTTATGTCTTCTGTGTCCTCAGCAATCAGAGAAATCTGGAGAGAATAGTTGAATGGAGAGGCTGCCTGTAAAGTGCTATGGCTCTCAGTCTACTGAGCACTGGTGATGAGGCATTTTGGGGGGTTGTGTGTATATGGCCAGTTTCTGAGGCCTCTTGTCAAGAGACCTTCTGATGGTTGTGAATCCCACTAGAAGGCAGAAAACATGGCAGCTTCTTGACACTGCGCACTTAGGACAGCCTTCCAGAATGGGGTAGGGAGGTAGACGAAGGGTAGTGGGATCGGGGGAAATGTGGAGAAGAATATGGAAAACTCCTCTGGGCCTGCAACTGCCCTAACTTACTCAGCTTCTTCATAGCAGAGGTCAAGCTCGGAAGTGAGTTTCCAGAGCTTCAGCATGATTAGGAAGCATTGGGCTTGAGAGAAGTGATTTTCTCAAAAAATGATACCCAGGTCATTGGCTCCAGTATCACATATGAAGCTGCTGGAGAGACTCAAACCCTAACCTGGCCCTACTGGTTAGAGGATCCCATTACTTTGTGTTTTGGACACCCTCCTGGAAAGTCTGGTGTTTTCTTAAGATGAGAACCATGGGGCCCGGAGAGATAGCACAGCGGTGTTTGCCTTGCAAGCAGCTGATCCAGGACCAAAGGTGGTTGGTTCGAATCCCGGTGTCCCATATGGTCCCCCGTGCCTGCCAGGAGCTATTTCTGAGCAGACAGCCAGGAGAAACCCCTGAGCACCGCTGGGTGTGGCCCAAAAACAAAACAAAACAAAACAAAACAAAAGATGAGAACCATGGCTGAATGTCTCAAAATGTTGGAAATGACATTTGACTTAGCAAATGACATGAGTTACCTCTGATGGCCACTACTTGCTTGCTTGCTTAAATATGCTGATGAGAAGAAATTTGTCCATCTCAATGTTGCTTTAAAGTGGGTAGTATTGCCCCCTGTGGCCACTGTAATGATCCTGGGGAGCCTTTGGTAGCCTGGGTACAACCGGGGTTCATTTTCAGTTTATCCACTTAAAGAAGGGAAATTTCCAGAGGGTTGCTGAGAAATATTTTTTTCTGGAACAGGGTTTGGATAGGCCAAATAAATTGGAGAACCTCTGGTTTCTATCAACTGTCTGTCTGCTTGAAATTCTATAACCACCCCCACCCTCTGTCCTCCTTTTTCTGAAAGACACTGAAAAATAAGTGGAGGCATGGATTACATTTAGATGGTGGGACTAGGCCTTAATGCAGTAGAGTGCTTTTTATTTCTAAGTTCTCCTTTCAGCCCTGCAAGCCCCAGACTTTTTTGTAGGTTGTTTTTGAAAAACAGATGCAAATGCTGCCTGTGCTGTTGTTATTTTCCCGGTGCCTGGCAGTGTTTGGTAAACAACTTGATTGCTAGGTCTTGGCCTCAGGGAACCACAGCTGCTCTTTCCAGCTCCCTGCAGACTTTTGTACTAAGCAAGGATTGCTTCAGGGAAAAATAAACAGGGGAGAACAAAACAAGAAAACATCACTGTTGTGGCTGCCTCTACCTGTTTTTCTGGAGCTGCTTCGAAACCACTGGTCCTGAGCTTTGGTTCCTATAACTTAAAAAAAAGAAAAACAAAAACAAAAAAAAATCAACAAAACAAAACAAGGCAGCTTGTCTCAGGTTTCTTTCCCTAAAAGCAGACTGTGAAGTAGCCTAGGGACTTGGACAGCCTGTGGAGTGGCCACTGTGAGAATATATGCATTTTTAAATATGTAAATTGAAAAGAGAAAAAGCCTCATTCCTTCTAATGACCCCCAGGATGGTCATCTGGCTTTTCAAATCTCTAGGAAAACAGATTGAATATGGCACAATTAATGTTTCAGCACTTCTAGGCTTTTCTCTAAAATATTTTAATGGGCTTTTAATTTATTGCAGCTTCTGATTAGCAGGGTTGAGGCCGGGTTGCTGTTGACTTCCTGGGCCAAGGTGGTCTGTGGGGCTCTTGTAAAGTGGAAAAGAACAAAGGCCTGTTGGTATGTTCTCCAGGACCTCCCAGGGCTGAGTTCACCCTTGTTTCTTGGAGAGAGAGCAATGCAGGGCTCTCGATAGTAAGACATTGAAGGTCAGACATTGGACCTACCAGAGAACCTCTGGACCATGCAGGACAGGAACTTGCATTTCCAATTGGTGACCCCCATCTCAAGCCTTGGTGATGGATACTATGTAAAGAATGTGCTGGGTAGGGGGGCAGATAGACAACTTTTTTTTTTTTTTTTTCAGACTTGTACTTTTTATCATTGTATCTGCTTTTCTTTTACTTTCTAATTTTCTTTTTATCTCCTCCTCTAACTTCTTGATAACTTTGTTTCTTTCCTTTTGACTTAAATGCATCTTTCCTTATCCAGCTATCAAGAGGTAGCATGGTTCTGTGTGTCTAAAATGCTCCTTTTTTCACCTTTATTTGAAAGATAGTTTTTGTGGGTATATACAGCTATGTAGACAATATTCATCTCAGCAGTGTTCTGGGAAATATATTTGCATATTTTCTGTGGTGTTTTATTTATTTTAATTTCAGCTGTCTTCATTTTCATTTCTAGAGCTCCGACTTTTGGTTCGAGTTAAAATGCTTGTGGTTTATAATATATAAATGTATGCTAATATATGTGTATGTGTACAAAATTTATTTACATTTTATACTATAAATATACATAATATATTATATATAAATATATATTTCATGTATTATTTATAATATTTTTTGGCCAGAGTTATGGAGCTTGGTGGAGACAGAATTAAGTCCTGGATTGCTTGGACTTTTAACAAAATACAGAAGAACAGAAACAAATATAAATGCCACAGGCCACTTTGTCCTTTATTTGTAGACAGGATGATAAATTTAATGTTATAGGAAGTCATGCAAGACAGCACTAATGATCTTGTTCTTAGAAGGTTGTTTGACCAACTAATGTCTGCGCTGGGAATCAACCCTGAATGAAGGTTCAGGTGCCTACAAGGGTTCCTCCAGAGCTCTCCAGGGGTTCTGTCCCCACTGCTGGTTTTAGGTTGACTTATTGAATCCACCCCCAAACCCTTGATAGAATATTCTAGTCTCATGGAAAGCTTTTTCCACCTCACTTTTCATTTCTTGCAAACATATTTAAGACCTTCCCTCTTTCAAGCAGGCCTCTACCTAGGTACCCAGGTCCTATCTATGGTTCCTGTTTTTGGTTGTTACAGCAATTCTGTGTTTCCTACTCCCTGTGAACTTGTGGAACTGGAGGTATAGGGAGCCAGTAGAAGTTGTTTGATACAGGAGTGTAAATCCAAGTAAAAATTTAAAAGCATGTGCTATCAAAAAATTAGTTGCTATCTTTGAAAAATGATGAAATTTTACAGACTTAAAATCTGGGTAGCTGCCTCAGTTTATAGTATTGTAAGATCTTGAAACCCGGGGCTTATGGTCTCCCCATGACAGTATGTGGCTTTTTGAGTTCTGGTGGTTGCCTTTGATAGATGAAAAAGCATGGGGGTAGGGGGTGCTTTTTTAGCTCTTCTGCACACTTTCCTTTATGTTCCTTATACCTTACTCCTGGCCCAGTTCCCCCATTTGCAAAATCTTCCCAGTCAGTGGGAAGATCTTCTCAGTATGGGGTATCTGAGATTTCCCTGTGTGAATAAAGAGTCACAGATTCTGAAAGTTATGTATCTCATCATGGTCTTGTAGTAAAAACTTATTCAAGTCAAATGCCTAATATATGGTAAACACTTAAAATTGCTGTTAGGGCATAGATTGCAAAAAAAAAATATTAAGTTTCTGTGAGTTTGTGCTTTGTAGTCTCAAACTCTTGGTGGTAAGTTTGACCTCTTTTCCTGTGTTTTCTTCTCCGCATGATGAGTTAGATAGTTACTAGGTACTTTGTTGTATGAACAGAATTAAATGAAACAAACTTATAAAACAGTCAGTGGTAGGACATTTACCTTGAGCGCAGCTGACCTGGAATGGACCTGAATTCAGTTCTGGCATTCCATATGGTTCCCTGAACCTGCCAGGAGCGATTTTGGAGTGCAGAGTCAGGAGTAACCCCTGAGTGCCACCAGATGTGACCCAAAAACAACAACAAAAAAAATGCACATTTGCAAAATGTTCAGGTTATTTCAAACACAAAATGAATCTTTAACAAGTTGTAATTAGCAGGGCTGGAGAGATAGCATGGAGGTAGAGCGTTTGCCTTGCATGCAGAAGGACAGTGATTCGAATCCCGGAATCCCATATGATTCCCCAAGCCTGCCAGGAGCAATTTCTGAGTATAAGCCAGGAGTAACCCCTGAGTGCTGCTGGGTGTGACCCAAAAACAAGAACAAAAAGAAATTGTAATTAGCATGGAGGTAGGGCATACCTTGCATGCAGAAGGATGGTGGTTCGAATCCTGGCATCCCATATGGTCCCCCCAAGCCTGATAGGAGTGGTTTCTGAGCATAGAGCCAGGAGTAACCCCTGAGCACTGCTGGGTGTGACCCAAAAAATTAAAAAAAAATTATATTTTTTTAGAATGATAAAAAATATTCTTTCAATAGTCAATTCATATGCTATAGTCAATAAATTTTTACTGATTTCTATCTTTTGTATGCCAGACATTTTTTCCTTAAGGTTTGGGAGTGGGTAGATAAAGGTAAACAATGCAGAGAAGTACCCTTTATTTGGTGGAGTATTTATTCTTAAGGGGAAAATAAGTGAGCAACTGGGGAAAAAAAAACTATTATGACAGGAGTGCCAGAAAAAGCAAGTAGGATGATGTCATTGAGAGTAAAGGAATTTATTTGTCAGCTAGATTAAAAAAAAAAAAAAAAGCCTTTTTCTGGATGTGAGCTTTGCAGCCAATATGTTACTTGCCTCTGACAAGGAAGGTCCAGTTGTTAGGAATGAACTACTTGGCATTCCAGGTAGCTGGAAAAGCAAGTGCATCAGTCCCAAGACAGAAAAACATCTGAGTTTCTTGAAATTGAAGCCTATTTGGTGTTGTCTTGGGGACAACATTGGCGGCTGGATATAGTAGCATAGAAGTAAAAAGTGACAAGAATATGTGAGCCCTTCTAGCCCATAGAAGAATTCTGGAATTTATTTTCAAGGTGATGGACAATATCAACCCTGTTTTAGGTTTGTTTTGCCTTAGTAGCATTGACAAGTAGCATTAGGAGAGATCTTCTGAGCCTAGATACATGCTTCTTGGGTTTGATGGTTGAATAAGGCATAATAGAGCTAGAGCAGGGCACATGCTATTAATATTTCTTGGTACTTTGTTAGAAATGGACTCTAAAGTCCCACCCCAGACTTGTTGAATCCTTTCCAGGAATGGCAGGCCCATGGATCTGATTTTACAAAGTTCTCTAAGTTATGCTTATATACAGTGAAGTTTAAAAAATCCCCAGTATGATGTTATTGGACAAACTCATGTGAGAACTGGAGCTGTACTCTCCGAAGAAGAATGGAAATCTTCCATGGCACTCTTGGGATGCTATCAGCCAGCACTGCTGGCCACTCCCCAGGGGTGGGCACCAATAGCAGTGAGAATTCTTCTGCATACCTATAAAACTCTCTGCTTAGCACCTCTTTGGTATAGGTAGCAGATAAGAATTATATGAGGTAAAAGCTTTTAATTTTTAAAGGAGAAGTCCTAATCACTTAGGTTCTGTCTAATAAATAGGTTTTGTCAAAAAAGACAAGCTAAGAAAAAAGAAGGCAGTGAGAAACATCATTTATGGACCTGATGCTACAGATAGAAGACTTGAAGCCTGTGACATTAAATGACTGTGTCAGGACAGGCAACTGAATGGTGACAATACTAGTTTCGAATTCAGGATTCTCAATTTTGATAGCTGTACATTAAATAGTTTGTCTTTCAGTGGAACTATTTATATGAGTCACAGTAATAATTTAATAATTAATGTTTTGAATTATTCTGAAGGAAAAGGTAATGGTTAGCATTTTTTAGTAATTTTTATGTTCATTATTTTTAATAGTTTAAATTATTTTTTAATATTGTCATTTCTATTCTCTAGCAAGGATGACTATTTAATAAAAATGTCATATTTCTCCATGCAATATTTGAGTTAAAGTCATTTATTGTTACCTGAGGTCTTTATAATGAAACTAAATATTTTTGTAATGCTAAAATATTTGGTACAAGATCCACTATAAACAAACTCCTTTCAGTATATTTGTAGAAATATTTGATAAATTTGTCTTTCAGAATAGTATTTCCGGTTCCTGTTTTATAGCATCACACTTGATATATTGACATATCTTCCTTTGAAAGGTGTTTTCCCCTACCTCTAAATTCTGTGTCTGACTGTTTTCAAGTTTAAGGAAGTGGTGGTTTTTAAAGTTAAATCTTAGTTATGTGTAAAAATATTTTTGTATTACAGTGTCCCAGGAGCTCTTGTTAACAATTCCAGTTTCCAACCTAAACACTTGGGCAATGGTGAGGGCTTCGATTCTTTCTCTGATTTGCTGACAACTATGAATCAATGGATGTGATGCCTGCTGACCGAAAGGGTAAGTGTCTATGATTATTTGTCTGAAAAGTCATAAGACAAAAAGTTGGCTGAAGTGGGTTCTCCATGGTGCAGGAAACTGATCAGAGTCTTCAGTTCATCAGAACAATTGCCCATTGAAGACGAAAGATTGTAATATTGAAAGAAGGGACAAACACTGCCATTGTTTCTGGTAGAATCATTTTGGATAACTCCTATGATCTGAGGATTTCTTCAAAAGCTTAATGAAAAATAAGCACTTTATTTTTATTTTTGTTTATGTGTTTTTTTAATCAAACTGAAAAAATACTACCTAAATTATCAGCTTTGTGTAAAGAGCAATTTCATCTTTTCTTCGATCTACCCTGAAATTATGCTGGCCCTGTTTTGAGCTTTGGAGGAAATTTAAATATGATTTTATCAATGAGAAGATTTTCTCTCTAGGCATCCACATAATTAGAGATCTCGAAAAAGTAAAAGAGTTTGGAAATTTGGAATCTCAAAGATTTACTAAAGATTTATGGCCATTATTTTTCTAGCATAGTTCACTTTATCAATTGATTCATTGTAAAATTTAAGGGGAGATTAAAGTAAAGTTGCTATTTTTCCATTTTATGTGTATGTATGTATTTTGTATTGTATGATTTTTCCTATCATATTCACTAGAAATGAACGACTTCTGTAGTAATAAATAAACGATTGTGATTTTCCTTTGTCAAAAATAATAATTGATTTGGGCCAGGTGTTTTCAATAAAATTCTGACATGGAAGCCAGAGTGATAGCTCAATAGACTGAATACATGCTCAGTACAAAAGAGGCCTATATTTTATATCCAGAACTATTGACTCTCTGACCTTTTCAGGAGTGACCACAGAGGACTGAACTGGGAATAGCTCAGAGCATTGCTGCGTACAGCCCCATAACAAACACAATTCTTAGAGTATTCTTAGGTGACTTTGAAAGAGAATCAATCAACTCTAGGATGGGAATCATTTTGTTTTAGGTTTTGTGTGAAGTGAATTTAATGATGAGGACCATTGACATAAATTCATCTTATTTGTCTTAGTGGAATTATATTTGAATCATATTCTTTTTTTTGTTTGTTTTTTGCTTTTTGGGGCCACACCCATTTGATGCTCAGGGGTTAATCCTGGCTTAGGGCTCAAAAATTGCCCCTGGCTTGGGGGGACCATATGGGACGCCAGGGGATCGAACCGTGGTCCGTCTGTCCTAGGCTAGTGCTGGCAAGGCAGACACCTTACCTCTAGTGCCACCGCGCCAGCCTGAATCATATTCTTTTTAATGGAAGAAGGAATAGTAAAATAGAAATGGGTAGTATTGGAACCTGGGGTACCTTAGAGGGTCTGACAAATAACCATAGTATAGGTCAGCCTCTGTTTTGACCTATATTTAAAGTTAATCAGGTAAGTTAGAATATTCTGGTCAGTAATACCAAGATCCCTGACACTAGGCTGTGATTTTTTTTCTCTGTATTTTGGCCTTCAAGTGGGTACTAAGGATATCCAGGAACCCTTCCTGTCAATTCTTGCCCAACCAGGCCAGTGGTTTAATGCAGGGTCTCAGGAATGTGGTACTGCTTGAACCCTATGTATTGGGGAAGACTTAGACCACCCTGGCAGTCTTCAGGGCCACCAAAGCTGTACCGGCTATTGCTTGCAGGATCTTGCAGGACTGGGATTAGTAGCATGCAAGACCAAATGTCTTAACCTCCTTGTTATCTCTCCAGCTGATGTTCTTAATTTAAAGCCCATTATTTTAAGAACGGAGAAATTAGTGGTGGCACCTCTAGAAAATAATGATAATGTCTCTGTCCCCAGGCCTTGTCAGACTGGAACCTGCTTCTCTTGGCTTCTATCAGTGAATCTAGTTTTTCTGATTTATAGAGATTGATATATCCAGCTCAGGCAGCTTAGACAAGCCTTTTCTGATGAGTGTCTTCCTAAGTTATTACTATGCATTAAGCTATTTGGACCAGATTTGTAAGGGATTTATAGTAAAGATTGATAAATCCTTCTCATTTTATAGATCAAGAAAAGAAACAAGCTATTGTAAAGCAGCTAGACCAAATATTGGAGAATAATCTCCAAAGAACCTGTTGTCTCTAAAATTTTTATTTACTTAGGCTAGTTCATTACATGGCTACTTTTTCCTTTGCATTCCTTTTCATTAGAACTAAAGATAAAAAACAGCAGCCTTCTTTATCTTTCTTTTTAGTACTCTGACTTTCATTGGTAAGAAATAAGATAATGAGTAATCAATAATATGTATCAGTTATATAAGAACATCTACAGTAGACGTAAATAGTTATGGAATTTGGAACGTATAGAATTCTTAGATTAGATCATCTTACTGTGCAGGCTTAGGCAAATATCTTCGTTCACTCACCTGTGAAGTTCTGGAAGTTTTTCCATTGCTGTGCAACAATGATAGCTGTCTGTGAATGTCTGTAGTTATTGAGCACATAATGAATTTCACAGCATCATCATGAAAATCATATTTTTGAAGGACCTGGCAAAACTAAGAGCAAAGCCTGAATCTGTCTCACACACATGAGAAGTGATAGATGTGGTAGGAATTCAGAAAGTATTGAAATATCAGCATACTAAAGTTTGAGGTGACGTGTTACTTCTGTCTTTAGCATTGAGAGTCTGATTCCATCTCACTATCAAAGATTGATGTATAAAATTTAACAAAATTACCAAGAACGGATTTATTGACAACCAGATTCATTTTATTCATTAATTTTCTTTGAGTCGGGATTGCTATTCCAAAAAATCAATCTGAAGAATAATAATGAAAACAATATCTCTTTTGAATTGATAAAACCTACTGTTAGCCCAAATCAAGTACCAGAATAATATTTTTCTTAAGTAAGGAAGAGCTTTGTATTTATCTGATCATAATACATTTTCCTTTATTATACTGGGAAGCAGAGGTCCCTGAAATTCGATGAACTGAAGCATGGGTTCTGATTTACTGTCCTCCTTATTTTCCTCAATGCTTACCCCCAAGGTTTGCTCAGAGGACTAATTCTCTTCCTCCATGTGCAGTAATGTGACCTCTCATGCATTATGGATCTGATAGCTATCTAGTTCTTGCATTGTTAAAATTTATTCACAGTTTTGTGCCTTTTAGAACTTTACAGTTTATTGAGTAACCAAAAGAAGCACCTATTAATTGTTACAACTGATAATTTGGAGTCTTTAGGCTTGAAATAAACCCTGCTGCTGAGTGAAATGTTTCATGGTAAGTGTCTTTATGTTAGAACAGGGTCGTAGTCACAGGGAGAGATGGTGAGAACAACAAATTGTCTCACTCTGAAGCAGAGAAATGAAACTACATGATAAAAGCTCTGCACAAATAGATCATTATGGCAAAATTTTAAGGTCAGAAAATAGCTAATGTACTCAATTTATGTTGGTGATAACCATGACTGCATAATAAATTAACTTAAGGACAGGATACAGTTAAAGAAGGGCTATCCACTTCAGGTCTCTCTTTGTGATGTGGTGTTTTAATGCCACCGTTCACCAGCAGAGAATTAGTTCGGGCTGCTGTGTCTCTAGGGTGAATCTTTAGTTCATATTGGGAACCTATATGATGCCAATCACGAGAATCCATGGCTAAGTCTGCTGAATATTTAATAGGCAGTTAGCCACAGTGTTATTAATAAATGTTCTAATAACAGCCTGGATTTGCATAAAGTTTTCCTTGAAGAAGAGTTGACTGTATACAGCTTGTCAGTCTGTTCGGGCATGGCACTGTCCCTACCAATGAATTGTGCTTCCATGGTGGATCTGGAGTGAAAATGTGAGCATCATGTGACTCTGTCTTGTCATCAACTGCTTTTTCTTATTTTTTCCCCCTGTGCATCTTTTTCATGACAAAATCTCTAGCTTTTGATTTTTCAGAAAAAGGTTAAAAACAGGGAAGTAATAGGACATGGGAAGAGGATGTGCTTTGTATGTTTCAGACCCTGGGACCACAATAATGAAGATTTGATAATAGAATACTTTGATTTTTGGCTAGAAGTTGCCTTTTCAGAGCAACTTGGGATCATGGATTTTTTTTTGTGCTAGGTTTTAGAGTGGGTGGTGGTGGTATAGCATCTAGGGAGAGGTGGGGTTAGGTAGCAGGTATTTATGGTAGAAGAGCCAGTTGGTGGCCTCTACTCCTCATCTGCCCTGGTCTGAAACCTGCCACTGGGCCAAGGGACTTTGTTTTGCTTAAACTTCCAGTCCCTGAGATTTTGACTTTGAAAAGTAATTTTCACAATTGAATAAACTATATAATAAGTTTTATAAGCTGGAGAGAGTGATCTTAAGTATTTTGGTCTCTTTCATAACACAATGAACCTAATATTGGCAAAAATACAGATCTTCACTCACACCATAAAAAGGGGTAGATTTAATAAGCAGTTATGAGTGTTGGCAGCTGCCTATCAGATTGTATAAAGTTGAGCTCCAGCATGAGAAGACCGTGTCAACTTACATTTTATCTCTGCAGCATTTTCAAGGCATTTATGTTGCCTCTCTCTCTAGTCTGTAACCTAATGCAAGTAATGTAATTGGCTGAATATTTTCCACATAGCTAATTGGCTATAGGGGCCAAGGTGGAAACCATTGTCTGGCTTGATGAAGATCAGAAATGAACGTGACATTTACGTGGAGGTAATGGAATATATTAGTAGTACACTAATTCAGGGTGGTGAGAGTGAGTATGTCCATCCTCTCACGCCTATAAACAGCAGGAGGAGTTCTGAAGGTGATGAAAGGACCTCAGTCACCCCCTCCTATCCTACAACACCTCACAGCAGTGGCCAGCCAATATCTATGTCAAATTTACTTTGTAAGTCTTCAGACAGAACTGCAAGACAAAAGAATGAATTATTCCAGTTGTCAATTAAAAAAGAAAATCCACCAACCACTATCATAAGATTAAGTTCCAATTAGAAGGTTGCATTTCATTCAAAAGCTATAACATTGTTTTAATGAATTCTGTTGGAGGTGACAGTTTATGTGAGATAAATTTATATGGTGTGGGGGAGATATAAATTCATTGGATAATGTTAAACATGTTACTTCATATATATTAGCTGTGAAATTTATTTCTTCTCTGGTTATATCCCCAAGGAGGTAGAGTCAGAGGAAAAAAACATATCTTCAAAGAAAGAACCCTTTCTGTCCTTTCAGATACTTGCTCTAAAACAGCCTTTTTCTCACTTTTATTTTTAAAAAAATCTGTTAAATTTCAGCATTAACTAAATTTATGATTCTTGGTGTATGCTATTTATAAAATCAAATATAGGTTTTATGATATAGGAAATTAGTCTAGGAATGAGAATATGATCCAATTTTGTAATAAAGGTAATCTGCATTTATATTGCAGATATTTTCCATTCCTCTGTAAGCCCCTTTTGGGATTAAACATGCAATTTTTTGGACATACACATTCACTGTAAACTTTTAATGTGTCAGGCATTTGCTGTATTTGTTCTCATGACATTTCTATAAAGCATCAAACCCTTTACCTAAATCAAGAGTGGCAAGCAACCTAATCACAATTATTTATGTAATCAAGATGTTTAAATAAAGAAAAAAAAGAGTGAAAAGCATTTGTGATACATTTTCAGTTTTATATTAATCCCACTTTTGTCCATTACTGGACATCCACTAGACATCACTAATGAAAGGCATTCAGTCTTTCATGGAGTGTGACTATGGCCTCAGAATTACTCTGGCAAATTTACAGATTCACTGTTGATAGAAATATAGGTAAAATCATAATGAGTAAATGGCCTTTGACCAGTCTTTGTAGCTTGTCCTAGTTTACTCAATATACTATAATATATCAATATACTATATACTAAAATACTATAATATCTGACACACAGTAGTTAGACAATATATGTTTCTTTCATTAACTAATCTTTTACATTAATAGTTCTGGCAATTCTTTGGATCACTTCTGAAGTTGTTCAGGGACCATTTGGGATTTTAAGGATCAAACTCTGGTTGGCCATGTGCAAGGAATATAACCTACTCACTGTGGCCCCCAAATGAGTGAATTTTAACTTTGGGCACAGCTCATAAACTATTATGTTTGACTCTGGATGACAAAATTAGGAGACTCATTGTGAACAATTCTGATGAGGACTCTTGGGTTTTCTCTTTGTGGCACTTCATGTAGCTCCAAGCCAAACCTTGGAGTGCTTTTATGTGATAATCTCTTTTTCAGTTTTTCTCTGTTACATAAGATTTTTATAATATTCCTAAAAAAAAAGTTCCCGAACTGTTAATTAGGTTTTTTGTTTGTTTTATTTTGGGGCCTCACCCAGTGGCACTCAGAGGTTACTTCTGGCTCTGCACTTAAGAATCAGTCCTGGACATTGGTGATGGGAATGTTGCACTGGTGATGGGTGGTGTTCTTTACATGACTGAAACCTAAACACAATCATGTATGTAATCAATGTGTTTAAATAAAAAAAAATAAGTAAAAAAAAAAATAGAATCAGTCCTGGCAGCCTGGAGGATCATATTGGATTTTGGGGATCTAATCCTACCTGGCTACATGTAAGGCAAATGTCCTGCCCTTGTATTGTTGCTCCAGCCCTTTTCATTATTCTGCTTTTAGTTCTCTTGTAGTGGTTCTGCTAGCACTCTGCTAATCTCATTTAGTCCTAACAATATTTCTTGAGTTCTGAGGGGTTTTTTTTTCCTTTCTGGTTTTATTGTTGAGAGAACAGTAGTTCACTGCTTAAGTATCCTGCTCAGGATAATGTAGTAAGGGTTAGAAATATAGTTTGCCACCACGTTGTACACTTCTACAGGTCTCCCTAGAGCTTATAGTCCACACTCAGCCCATTGAGCTCTCTGGTCTTATATCTTTAACTAGAAGGGCATGCTGCTCCCACCTCTCTGAATTGATTCTGTGTTCTTTAAAAGCTCTTTGATTTAGATGGGGAGATTTCTGTAGTTTTCAGCTGACTTTTTAGAAGGAAAAATCCAATCTATTGATTGAGTTTTAATATCATCCAACAGATATTTAGCTTGATTTGTACAGATCTATGCAAATTAATAGTAATAGGAAAATGATGAGACCTCTCCCAACCAGCTTACCAGATCACTGATTCTCAGAGCTGCCTGCACAGCAGCATCACCCTGGTGAGATTTAAAAAAAAAAAAAAACTTAACTTCCTACTCACACCCCCAGACCAACTCACTTAAAATTACAGCATAATTTACAGGCAAGATTTTTTTTTGTGTGTGTGGTTTTTGGGTCACACCCGGCAGTGCTCAGAAATTACTCCTGGCAGGCACGGGGGACCATATGGGGTGCCGGGATTCGAACCGATGACCTCCTGCATGAAAGGCAAACGCCTTACCTCCATGCTATCTCTCCGACCCCAAGATTTTTTTTTTTTTTTTTTTTTTTTTGGTTTTTGGGCCACACCCGGTGACGCTCAGGGGTTACTCCTGGCTATGCGCTCAGAAATTGCTCCTGGCTTGGGGGACCATATGGGACGCCGGGGGATCGAACCGCGGTCCGTCCTAGGCTAGCGCAGGTAAGGCAGGCACCTTACCTTTAGCGCCACCGCCCGGCCCCAAGATTTTTTTTTTTTTATAAAAATCAATGATATATATCTGGGGCCAGAGTGATAGCACAGAGGCAGGTGTTTGCCTTGCACGCCACCGACCCGGGGCAGACCCAGGTTCAATCCCATAAGGTCCCCAGAGCCAGGAGCAACCCTGAACGCCGCTGAGTGTGGCCCCCAAACCCCTCCCTCAAAAAAACAATGATATCAAAGGTATTTGGGGGTTGAGGATGAGGCAGTTTGAGGTCACACCGACCTGTGCTCAGGGTTTACTCTTGGTTCTGTGCTTAGACATCATTTCTGACAGCCTGGGCAACTGTATGCAGTACTGGGGATTGGATCAGGGTCAGCCACATATAAGGCAAGCCTCTTGCCCCAGTGTACTCTCTCTCCATCCCCAGTCGAATAGATATTTTAACAGCATGTACTTCCCATTGCTATGAGGAGGTTTTTCTTTCCATATTTTTTTAGAGCTGTGTATTGGGGTTTTTAAGGACAAACTAACCTGTTATTTGTAGATCCCTTTACAAACAGAATTGATACCCAATCTACAACAAGCTGTACAAGTGGGAAACAGTTCCTCTAGCATTTCGGTGGTAAAGGAGGGAGATGTGGGATGTATGCTGGGAACAGGGACAGGGGGAGGACAACACTGGTGGTGGGAATGCCCCTCATTCATTGTCACAATTGCCTTAAATATTACTGCGAAAGATTTGTAATTCACTTTTACCACAATAAAAATGTAAAAAAAATCTTCAGAAAAGAAAATAGAGAGGGGCCAGGAAGGTGGCGCTAGAGGTAAGGTGTCTGCCTTACAAGCGCTAGCCAAGGAACGGACCGCGGTTCGATCCCCCGGCGTCCCATATGGTCCCCCCAAGCCAGGGGCGATTTCTGAGCACATAGCCAGGAGTAACCCCTGAGCGTCAATCGGGTGTGGCCCAAAAACCAAAAACCAAAAAAAAAAAAAAAGAAAAGAAAATAGAGAACAAGGTTTTGACATTTTAGAAAGTGAGGTGATGGGTGAGTGGGGATATATTACACTTTTTTATCTCATTATTTGTATATTTGACTATTATGTTTAGTTTTTGGACCAACAAAGGTGTTTAGAAGCTATTCCTGGGGATTGAACTCACGGATCCAGTTTAAAGCACATGCTTCAGCCCTTTGAGCTATCTCCCTGACCCTGTTTGATCACTCTTATAATAATAATAATGGGTGGAAAAATGTGGGGTGAGGGACTTAGCTATCGATTTAATCCAGTGCTTGATAAATCAATCACAGAGAAGATCCAAGCAGAGAAGATCCAGATTTTGGGGGTCAACAGCCGGTGGTGCTCAGGGAGTAGTCCTGGCTTTGTTCTCAGAATTCCTGAGAAGTCCTGACAAGTTCAGAGGACTATACGGAGTGCTGGGGATCAATGCTGGATTGGCCACCTGTGAGGGAAATGCCCTGCCCTTGTACTGCCACTCTGTCCCCATCTGCAACTTTTAACCTTTTTGAAGGCCTTTGCAAATACCCTGAACATAAGTGGAAATATTAACCACAAATATTAAGAACACTGCAATTAAAACTCCAGGTGACATTCTGAAGCCTTATAATGTCCTCAAAGTAGTTTTAAAATTACTTTTAAATATTAAAAATATTTAGAAATCGGCAATAGAGATTTTTTTACATAAATCTTTGAAAGAGAATTCTGTCACCAAAGTGTATGAGAGTTGACAAGTGTAAATAATGCAGTTAGACAGTTTCAAAAAAACGTGTATTATTTACTGATCAATGTAGTGTCTCCTTTGGAGCCATTACACTCAGTCATTTCCTGTCAATCTCTCTGTGCTGTTATAATCAGACCATGGATATGCATATTAAAATACAAGAAAGTTATTGTGCATGTGTAGCGGCAGCCTTTTAATTGTTAATAATGTTGCTGCCTTAAAAGGTAGCAGGTTAGTTTATTCTTTATGATAGTTAATCGTTCTCAAAATTGCATGAGGAATCTAGGGAGGCAGAACTTGAAGGCATGGGGCATGAGGCCCAGATGACCCAGGGCTGTGGAACAAGCCCTCAGACAGGGCTCCAGCAATCACAAAGAGTTTTTCATCTATCTGGTCAAGTGCTGAGTGCCTGGAGCTTCTTGTACTCTTCCTACTGCTGTGCTTTTGGAAAACATTTTATAACTTAAACAAACAAACAAACAAAAGTTTACGTATCATCATGCTGATGGTGGAAGGGGTGATCTAACTTCTCTGCATCTGTCAGGAATCTAAAAACTTTGTCTGAGCCAAAAGGCAAATATTTGAGTCTTTTCTACGAGATCTTTTACTGGTACTCACTTCTGATATGTGAAAGCAGCCAGAGGATCTGTAAATGTACATGATTCCAATCAAATGCAAAGACTTAAAATCTGAATTTTGTACTAGTAGCATTCTGACTTTTGCCTTACCTTTTGAGAACTCTGCCTTCGTTTAGTTTGGCTCCAGTTCTGTTTGCCGAGCCCTGGTCTACAGCAGTGAGAACAAGATACCTGATGGGCTTTCCAATCTTTGTACCAACTCTCCAGCCTGATAATTTGCTTTTCAGTGTCTGATGAAATAATAATGTTCTCAGTTTTTGTTTAAAACATAGCTTGGAATAGGCCTATTTTGTGTGATTAGATTATTTCTAGATTTAGAGTAGAAATTAGTAACGACCCCCCCCCCTTTTTTTTTCTTAACTTAAACCAAGAAATATAAACCAGAAGTAAAATTGATACCAGAGCTAAAAGATGAAGTGAAAGGGGGAAAAAAATCTCCAGGGAGAAAAGTAGACTGAAGAGTAACATAAGATCTATATACTTTTCAAAGACATTTTTTTCCTAAAATGTGTTTATATTGCAACAGCATAATATTTAAGGTGAATTTTTCCAGAACTTAATTGCTTATTTTTAAAATGTAAGATTTAGATATTTTTTAAAAATATATGCATAAATATTAAGTGTACAGCAAAAAACATAGCACATCAACTCTGATTCCTCAGTCTTGAATGGTTCGAGGCATAGCTGAACTTGTAGAGGTAGTGCTGAGTTGGAAAAGTAAAACTTTTTTTTATCAATCTTAGAACTGTTAATTTGACTTTTACTGAGTAATGTTGGGAGAAATATTATCAAACATGAGGGGCTGGAGCAATAATACAGTGGATAGGGTTCTTGTCTTGCACACGGCTCACTCGTGTTCAACCCAAGTATTCCTTAAGGTTTCCCAAGCCCTGCCAGGAGTAAGTCCTGGGCATGTCTGGGTGAGACATCCTTTTCATCCTCCCATCAACCAATCTTCTGAATGGAAAAAAGAGAGAGAATGATAAAACATGAGTGTGAATGCTTTAGAAGGATGATGCGGTAATGCATCCTCTTTCCTCCTCCTGCTGAAGATTTCAATCTTTTCCCCTTGGAGTAGGTAGGAAGGATCAGGGCAAAGTGGATTGTGCAGTGGGGAATAATGTGGAAAGAGGTGTTTTCATAAAACGGAATTCACATGAAAACAGTGGAGGAAGGAATGATCCTAAGATCTGTGCCCAGAGTTCCAAGTATTCTTTGTTATCCAAGTGGGGCAAGTCTGTCCTAGGATGAGAATTGAAGGAGATGCGAGTTTTTTGTTGTTGTTAGTTTTTATTTGGATGTGAGGAAGTTTCTGATGGTTAAGCAAATGCAGTTTATGCCTCATGATATTTTTATTGAACTAATCTCTAGAAAAGATGAACTCCCAAGCTGCAGACACGCTTTCATGTAAATAACCAGTTTAAAAAAAAATAAGGGGTGTTGTGGTTTAGGAAACTGAATACACCAAGGTAGAATTATGTTTAAAAACATTCAATGAAGGTTGGGACAGTAGTACAGTGGGTAGGATGCTTGCCTTGCGTGCAGCTGACTGAATTTGATCCCCAGTATCCCACATAATTCTCCCAAGTACTTCCAGGAGTGACTTCTGAGTGCAGAGCCAGGAATTAGCCCTGAGCCCCTGAGCACCACCAGGTGTGGCCCCCGTACCAAAACAAATAAAACTTACATGGTTAGTTTACCTTATTTTTGTTTTTTGGGGGGGCCACATCCGGTGATGCTCAGGAGTTACTCCTGGCTATGTGCTCAGAAATTGCTCCTGATTTTGGGGGGGTATATGGGATGCTGGGAGATAGAAACGTGGTCTGTCCTAGGTCAGAGGAATGCAAGACAAATGCCCTACCTCTGGCCCCTATTTTTTTTTTAATTTAAAAAAAAAAACATACTATTTAGTATTTAGGACCAAAGTGTAGAACCTCTAATATGTAGTAAACAGTTCCTCGAGGTGATAATAAAACACAGACTATTGGCCAGAAAACAGGGATCGGAATTCTGGCTCTGCCAGCTCCTAAGAATCATCTTTGGATAAAACTAATCTTTCTGTGCCTCAGTTTTCTTACCCTTGAAATGCGAATAATAATAGCATCTACCTCAGAGATAATTATGGGATTAAATGTGTTAATGTACACGAAACATTACAAAAGGCAGCTGGTAATTCTTCAATTATGTAGCTAGCTATTAACCTTAAATTATGCCTAAATAAGTGTGCCATTCTATCTAGTTTACTATGATGTGAATTTGTTTGCATGTTTATGTGCCTGTGTGAATATGTGTGCATGTTTCTTTGCATTGTAGTGATTGTTTATAGACTTTCATAGGCATTTAATGTTCAAAGGAAGGTAAATCTCATCTCTGCTTCACTGCAGCTTGTGTCTTGATTGTGGAGGCTGTATTACTACTTACATTAACTACTTACAATAACTCGAAGATGGAAAACATATATCCTGTGGAAGCCTATTTTAGTGTGAACTAACTCTTAAGTTCTATTTCACACTGGACTAAAACCTACCAGGCACAAACTTTGCACTTGATAATTTGATGTGGTACTTTAAGGTTATACAAAACCCATCTCTTTCATATAATGCATCGAATGTTTTCAGAGAGTGAACAAGCCCTTCTTAAGTTTTCTGCTCTTAAGTTTTCTGCAAGCTAAAAATCCAGTGTTCCTTCTGCTTTCCCTCTCCAATTGGCTCTAGATGTTCTGTAACTGTCTTGGTAGTTTCTCACACACCCAGTTGCCATTGAGACTTATTTTGGGTATGTGTCTATATTTATATATAGTTTACCTAAAGCTGCTTCTTTTTGACAAAACTATCATTTGGAAGGGGAACATTTTGATTTTTCGTAACCCATGTCTTAGATCCCAAATGTGGGAAACTGGCACATCGAGACATGAAAGAATAACAAATCTTCCCTTGAAATGCAGCATGTTGGAAGAACTGATTTTTTTGGTTGTTTCTCGCCAGGTAGCTGTGCAGTAAAAATCACTATGGTTGGTAGCAGCAGTGGCTGCTTGTGATGACAAAAGCAATGCTGATGTAAAGTTAGAATTCTAGTTTAAAAAGGTAAAGAAGGTCCAGGGATGTGTTTTATAGAGGATTTGGCTTTCATCCCTGATGTAAAAATAATTAAAACTAAGCAGAGGAAGAAAAGAAATAAAGAAAAGCTCAACAGAATGATATTCTGATAAGAGTAATCAAACTATTTTCTTATCCTTCATCCATACAGTTTCTGTTCTAAGAAATGGCAGAAATTAAGAAATTTTTTAATTTTTTTCCTTTTATGTTTTTATTTTATTTTATTTTATTTTGGTTTTGGGGCCATACCTGCTGACACTCAGGGGTTACTCCTAGCTATGTGCTCAGAAATTGCTTTTGGCTCGGGGGACCATATGGGACACTGGGGATCGAACAAAGGTCCATCCTGAATCAGCCGTGTGCAAGGAAAATGCCCTACTGTTGTGCTATTGCTCTAGCCCCATATTCTTGTTTGTTTTGGGGCCATACCCAATGATGTAGAGGCTGGGATACTCCTGCTCAATGTTCACTGAGTGCTCCTGATATTTGGGGGACAGTCTGGTGCTTCGGATCTTATCTAGGGTCTCCTGCATGCAATATACTGAGCTGCCCCCCCAAATCTGCTTTTTTATATAATACATAGGGTTTTTACAAGGAAAAAAGA
Source organism: Suncus etruscus (assembly GCF_024139225.1). Classification (NCBI taxonomy): domain Eukaryota; kingdom Metazoa; phylum Chordata; class Mammalia; order Eulipotyphla; family Soricidae; genus Suncus; species Suncus etruscus. Next base: position 101,110,034 of record NC_064854.1, read on the forward strand.
CATATTTCCTCCCTTTTTGATAGTCTACTTATATTCCAGCAAAACAATTGAAAATTATTTCTTTTTTTTTTTTTAAAGTACCGCTATTTGCATCGTGCCTTCATATACAAATATTGGGGGGGGGGAGTATGCTTTATTTTCTTTCAGTTTTCCCCAGATGACTTCTTTCCTCCCTCCTTCCAACATGACTCCAGAGAGGAAGCCAATCCCCAATGTTCTCTGCAGTAGAGCGATTTCAAAATACATTCATGGGCATCGGTAACTTGGAGGATGGCTGGGTGCCTTCTTCGAGTTTTAACACATTTTCTGATCATGGAGCCTCACCATGGCAACAGCCATGTCACATGACTCGTTGGTGATACATGTAAGGTACTGCCACAACTCATCCCAGGTTGAATATGTGTGATTCATTGTTTCCACTGACACACTGACTACTGTAACTCGCAGTTGGAAGGTTTTTTGATTTTCAGTGCCACTAATGCACACTGACTCCCATATCACATGGAGGCCTCAGGAAAGGGAAGCATAAATAAATAAGTGTGCGTTGTAAACATTGCCTTCATTAGCTCTACAGAGAAATACGTGTTCACCAGTCACCCTCTTTGCCATTCACATTCTTTTTATTTTCAAGCATATTTTGTTGGTAACACCTTGGAAGGTTGAAAATGATTTTATTTTTAATCAGAGTTATACCCATTTCCACTTGGCAGACTTCACAAGAGAGAGTTCATGGTGGCCCCTTTTTCGTATTTATTTATACGCCTCACATACAGCAGATTTATTGATGAAGGTTTGATTCTGGGAATATTATTTTTTTTATTGTGAAATGCATTGAATACTTTGCATAAATCAGTTGATAGTATGGGTCCCTTGCCCATACGCAGAGCTCTGCAGGTTATAGTATATCAGAAGATATTTCCAGAGGTCCAAGGTGAGTGGTTTGTTAACATACTTTAATTTCTGAGTAATTCAGTGAGTGGTTAAAAAAATGGATATGGAATCTGGAAGACATTAAAAAGATGTCAAGGACAGACAGATTTTGATTTGTAGCCTAATGAAATGTTTTGCCAACTTTTAAAGATTTTTTTGAGAGTAGAACCTTAATCATTTGCTTGTGTTTCTGGCATGGGAAGGTTATTCCTGTTTCTGTTATATGATGAATCCAAAGTGAAAATGGGATCATTTTTAATTAGCAAAATTATAAAACCATTTGCAGCCAAATGTTTCTTGTCTTGTATAAACTGTGAGGTTTCACATTTTACTTTAATCATTTTAGGAAATTTTATTCTAAAGAGTTATTTCAGTTGGTACTTTATATATGGTTACACATCCTCAATATTAGAAATTACCTTGTAATATGTTTTCAGTGTCATTTAAATTATCAGAAGGATTTTGGTCACGCACACTGTATGGGTCTATTTTGATGGTGCCATAGTTACCTGGGTTATATGTATTAGTATTGATTCTCAAATCAAGTGAAGGAATACAAGGCTACACATTATGGAGAATAGTATTAGGCTATAAATATTTCTTTAACTTTATGCTGTATGCTTTTCTACAGTTCATAATTGCTTTTGTTGAGGTTACCTATGTAATTATTTGAATCAAAATGTTTTATTTTTACATTGCACTATAAATATATGAATGGAAAGCTATTTTAAAATATATTTTATTAATAAATGAGAATAATGAGCCAAGTCATGGCAGCCTACACAAAATCCCCAGACTTCTCATTTTAGGATGCTTCAATTGCATTTAATTTTAAATTCTTTATATTTTTCTGGGAGTACATTAGAAATGTACTTGGAAGTACAGGAGTTCTGGGGGGGGGGAACAGAAAGGATTTAAGTATTCAGAAGTTGAGGATTTGGCTAGCTAGGACTCTGTTGGCTCCTTGAATTTTTTTTTTTTTTTTTTTTTTTTTTTTTTGGTTTTTGGGCCACACCCGGTAACGCTCAGGGGTTACTCCTGGCTATGTGCTCAGAAGTTGCTCCTGGCTTGGGGGACCATATGGGACACCGGGGGATCGAACCGCCGTCCGTCCAAGGCTAGCGCAAGCAAGGCAGGCGCACCTTACCTTTAGCGCCACCGCCCGGCCCGGCTCCTTGAATTTTTATAGAGTACTTTCTAGTTGGTTGGGGGGATTTGGGTGGGGCAGGCAGCATTGTATGCTGTTTTTGTTGTTCTAGGAGATTCTGGAACACTCTGTGATACACCCCGATAGCACCTGTATCAGCAGGAGGAAGGATGACTGAAACCTGCCTGAGGAAACCCTACCCACACCACATTCTAGAATGGGGCTTGGGGGATACAGAAGGGTGCTCAACTGTAGCTATTTGTCTTTGTACATCTTAGGTGCCTCTCATCAAATACCAAGGTGTTACTATTTTTCCTCAGGAGAGAAAATGCAATATGTCAATCAGTTCCCTTCAAACTGAACTACTTCATAATGAAACCAATTCTTAAAACTCCAGGGTTCCCACTGACTATGCTCGTACTGACAGTTTGTCTTCAAACTCTAAATAGATTAAAGAGAAACACCCTAAGTTACAACAAGCCTAACTAATGAGTATTCACTATGGTCAGATTTTAAAAGGTCATTGTTGTTTAGAGGGAAAAGTGATGTATACAATACAAGTATACTTATAATTCTTTCTAGATTTGGTAAAATGTCTTCCATTTGGAAATAAATACAGCCAACAGAAACAACATTGACTGTCTTCTAAAACAAAATCCATAAGTTCCTTTAGAAAATTTTTCTTTCACAGGACATTTGTAGACTGGTGCTTTCCAGTACCTCTTTCTAGTTATCTGAGTTCTCCATTGAGTCATCTCAGTGTTCAGAGCACCTGACTAGGCCTATTTGCTGTTCTGCACTAAGAGTTAAGTGGAGAACACTCACAGAATTTTTTTTTGGGGCCACACCCGGCGATGCTCAGGGGTTACTCCTGGCTGTCTGCTCAGAAATAGCTCCTGGCAGGCACGGGGGACCATATGGGACACCGGGATTTGAACCAACCACCTTTGGTCCTGGATCGACTGCTTGCAAGGCAAATGCTGCTGTGCTATCTCTCCGGGCCCACACTCACTGAATTTGAAAGACATTGATCACATGCTAAAGTGATAAGACTTTAACTATATTGGGCTAAATACAATGCAACATTCAAATTAATTTTATTTCTTTTACTCTTATAAGATGTTTACCAGAAAGTTAAATATTTTGTATGCTGGCTCTGGGCTCAGAAATAGCTCCTTGTAGGCTCAAAGGACCATATGCAATGCTGGGGGTGTCAAACCAGGATCAGCTGCATGTAAGGCAAACTCCCTATCCACAGTGCTAGCACTGTGGCCCCTTATTTATTTTTAGGAAGTTTTGGAAAAGGGAGAGGAAGGGAAGAAAGGAGAAAGAGAGGAGAGGAAAGGAGGGGAGGAAAAATCTCCAAGGAGAAGAGCCTCATGCTCATCATAGGAAATTATCATTATTTAAAAATATTTATAACTGTTTTGGGGAGGATTTTACTTCTTTGGCACAGGGAGGAGGCTCCTGAGCAGTATTCAAGGGGTCTGGGGGGCTTCTGGTGATACCACAGTAACTGGGTCAGATGTTCAGTGCTTGGCCCAGTGAAGAGGTGCTGCCTAGGTCGTGGCCCTATAGGGCTGTACCTGATAGTGCTCAGGGACACTATGTGCTGTTAAGAGTTCCAGTTCTGTTTTAGGCATGTGCCTCTGATGACTAAGCTATCTCCCTGGCCCTTAGAGATCATCTTAATGTTAGGCTTTGGCCAGATGAAAGGTGCTGGCTGCCACACATGATAAGAAACAGATTCTGGGGTGGAGAGATAATACAGCAGGTAAGCTCTTGCCTTGTGCATGTTTTACCTGGTTTCAATAGCTGGCAGTGTATATGGTCCCTCAAGTCTTACTTGGAATGTTCCCTGAGCACAGAGCCATGAGTAAGCCCTGAGCACAGGCAGGTGTGGTCCCAAATCAAAATAAGATTTTTTTTTTAAAAAAAGAAAGAAACAGCTCCCCCTTTACTTGTGTAGGACAATTTGGTGACAGCTTGCGAGGTGAGGGTGGAGGGAAGTTCTTGGATTAAGGGGATGACATTGGGAATAGAAAGGGGTAAAATTTCCACAGTAGACATGGTAACAAAGACCATAAGAATGTGCAAATGTCTAGAAGTAGGAGCCCTGGCATAAGAAGGAGAAGATGGTGACTTCAGACTTGCCCCTTGCTTGGTGCAGTAGATTGCAGTGGGTTTACTAGAAGGGGAAATTTCATGTTGAAGCCTAGGGTGGGCAGGGGCTGTGAACTGTTGCCTTGAATATGAAATTTGGAGGTGAGGGTGAATATTTTGTTGAGAATGGCTTTTAACCCATTTTCATCTGAGGGACTGGAGAGATAGCACGGAGGTAGGGCATTTGCCTTGCATGCAGAAAGATGGTGGTTCGATTCCAGGTACCCCATATGGTCCCCCAAATCTGCCAGGAACGATTTCTGAGCGTAGATCCAAGAGTAACCCTGAGCACTGCTAGGTGTGACCCGAAAATCAAAAAAAAAATTGCTAATCTATTTTTATCTGAAACTAGAGAGACGGTCATATGCCACTGTTCTTCTAATTCGTGTTTCTTTTGTCCAGATTAAGTGGATTTAAGTTTTTTTTTTTTTCATCATAAATGATCTCCTACTTCAGCAACAGTGGGGAGAGAAAATCATGCTTTCTTTCAGGCTTTATAAAGACCCTCCTTTTTGAAATATGAGGCTGACTAAAAAAGGGTACCCTTTTTTCCTGGAGGACTTATTATTTTGTTTTTTTTTGAATACGTGGACTTCTATGAACTTTTATAGGTGCTTCTTTGTTTTTTCGCTTCTGGGGGAGGAGGATAGAGGAAGAGATTTTATATTCATCCATGCTTAGATTTATCTTCTTTGCCCAAATAATTATAATTAATGATATGTCTTGTAATGGGTAAACAGTGAACTTTCATGTTCTTCTTGTTTCTTCCTGGGCCTTGGCTTCCTGTTTGAGTTCTGGGCTGGTTTCAAAGTCCCAAGTGCTGGATGTAGTAGGAGAAAATTTCACCCCAAGGTTGGTATCTGTCTTTACTGGATCCAAGTGACATGTACTTAAAGCATTTGGAACCAATACCCAAATAATTGGTTGGAGAATGGAATTTGAAATGAGGGATAGGAACAAAACAGGAAGGCATTTGATTTTTCACTGAAAAAGATGGGAAGCTTTTTTTCAAAGTTCTGCTGAGTTCTCTTGGGTCTCTTTGAGTTTTTAGTTTCTTATTTGTATGTATTATGTGTTGGTTCTGAACGGTTCTGTGCCTGGTATCGCAAAAGCCTAAATTTTTATTCCCTATCACCACACTTGTGTGGGAGGAACTCTAGTGATTTGGTGTGAGAATCACTCACTCCAATTTTTAAGGCATTAAAAACAGAAACCCTGAATAAAAGAGTATGTCTTCCACCAAATAAGTATTCCATACTTATAACTCCTCCCCCAGAAAAAAATATGACCCTAAAGGCAATGAAGCACAGGGTACCTAATGAAAAGCAATAAAATGTAAGTTCTAGCATGCACTTTTAGTGACTCACTGACTTCATAAAAAAAAATGTAAATGCAATTACCTTTGTCCATTTTTCACCATGAGGTAGAAACTGTGAGAAGAAATTGGGGGAAACTCTGCTTAGCTGGCTAGTAGAACAAATTCAGATAAATCTTAGAATGTGGGAGTCACCTGGTGTCACCGTGGTATCATTTCTCTTGGACTGGTCAGATGGAACCACTTTGAGTCATCAAAATGTGGTATTTTCATTTTGTTCACCTGGCAACTTTGGCAGCATCTGTGTGCTGTGTTCTTAGGATTCTCAAGCTTTTGATGATTCATGTGGAGCATAGGAACAAAACATGTCGAGTCCTTGGCATTATGGGTTTAAAGGTGAACTGTCTCATTTTTAAATCTTTCATTCCACTATCAGTTTCATATTTCAACTTTTACTTGTCTGCTCGAAACCTTTTTCGTCTGGGTTCAAAAGAATGGAAACATAGCGATGAATTTGGCTTACAGTCACATTGCAATAACTCGCTGAGTTCTATGTGGAAAAGGCTAGAAAATTTCATACCAGTAGTCTGGGAAGTAACTGCCAGGATATAGAATTTTGGTGTTATTTTGGGCAAGGATGAAAATCTTTCAAATGTAGCATACTGTAGTCATTGAGAAACCTTAGTCAAATTTTTTTTCCTCATAACTCTAGTCAAGGTTTATTTTATATTCATAATGTATATTAATAATATATCCTGTTTATTGGATGTGAAAATTCCTAGTTGAGCTATAAATTGTATGAGAACACCAGCCAAATCAGGCCATTAAAATCTCACACTGGGTAGAACCCAGCACCGTTCCATAAGCAGTTGTTGACACCATGTTTTGTGGAGGCAAATCCTGTAGTAATAATAATAATAGCAGGCATATAGTTCATATTTGATTATAACAGCACTTTTGTGAAGTGCTGTGCAGGAGATCTCCCATTGATCTTTGCCACAATTCCTTGACTGTCGAATGTATCTGTGCCTATTGTGCTTGTGAAAAGCTGAGGCTGAGCCAGGTAGAGGACAAACCTTGTCGCATTGTATACGCACCTTTTCATCCCTGTTCTCTCTGTCTTGGCAGTAGATGCCTTTCCTAGTGAGTTGAGAGACTGGCTGCAATTCAGGATATTTCCTGGTGAAATGGTTCCTCAGTAGGGAGTTATTCAGCAGTATTTTTTTTTCTCTACAACATTGAGAGATACTTCTCACACAGCCCACCCTGAAAGCCCATCATTTGATTCCAATATTATGACAAATTACTGATAAATAACAGTAGTGTGACAGTGTCTGGTAAACTCTTTATATATGTCTTACAACATCCCTATTAAGGTTAAACTATCATTATCCCTGTTTTACAGGTGAGGAAACCAAGCTTAGGAAGGGAAAATAAAAATAACTTCCTCATGACCACACAGAATGTGGGAGAACAAATGGCTAACTGTTGCACTTCTTTCTGAAGGACAGTAGACTCCACTGATTGATTGATTTATTTTGCCCATATTTCTCCCCTTTCCTTTTAATGTTTTAATGTCCAGGGATTGCATTACAACTTTCTTGTGATGACCACGCATTGCAGGTACGCTTGGTTGTGGGGCTCACACATTTGCTTATGGTGCCTGTGGATTGAATATCAGGTTGTGTTGTTCATGTAAATGATTGCTTGTGGGTTGCACTTGACTGTAGTATTCACAAGATTCTCACCCTTTAGGTCTGTTTTGTGCACTTATTTGGGGGCAAAAACCCCAAGTGCTGAAAGCACTTAAGGCTTTGGGATCACAAAAGGCACCTGAGGCACAAGTGCCAGCCAGGATAATGCTTGACGCAATGTGGTCTGAACTCATGATCTTATTTATGTTTGCAAAGTGAGTGCTTTAGTAGCACTCTCTTGCTTCTTAGTACACTCATCTCCCCTCTCCCACCCCATCACCTTTCTTTTTTTTTTTTTTTTTTTTTTTTTTTTTTGGTTTTTGGGTCACATCCTGCAGCACTCGGGTTACTCCTGGCTCTACGCTCAGAAATCGCTCCTGGCAGGCTCAGGGGACCATATGGGATGCTGGGATTCAAACCACTGTCTTTCTGCATGCAAGGCAAATGCTTTACCTTCATGCTATCTCTCCAGCCCCAATCACCTTTCTAATAACTCTTATTTTAGTGAGTCTATACTGTTTTCAAGTAAAAGCAATAGGAATGAGAGGAAGATGGGTTAACTAAGGCCATGGCATGAAGTAAATTCTGTTCTTCTGTATGCAGGGTGCTGCCTATAGGGGCCACCTTGAATTTTAACTGCAGGTTTAAGATCCACAGAACATGCCTAAGTGTGGAGGAGGAGCTATATATCATACTGGTGAAAATTCACTTTGTAGGCCTGCCATTTAAGCATATCCCAGGGACACATCTAACTTTCAGTTGATGATGGGCTATCGCTTTTTGGATAGTCAGATCTTTGGCTTTGATTTTTGGCTTTTGCTTCTTTTCCCCCTTATTATAAGCTGAGAAAGAGAAGAGAGATGCTAATAGGATGATCAAGCTCAATTAAGATTTCATAATTGCCCATTGGTAATTAATCTGAATTTTAGTATCTACTAAGTCACTGAGTAGATGTTATTTTATTCTTCATGTTCCCTCTTGAAGCTCAGAAATAACTTAAGAAATTCGCTAAATTTTCTTCAATAAAATGAGAATAATTTTGCATTTTATGGGGGGAGGGAGGGCCCACTTCCCAAGAAGGTGACTTAGAGGGAGCCAGCTGTCTGCAAAAGAGATTAAACTATAGAATGATCCTAAATATGTGTTTTAAATAATGCTGACATATTTTGTTGATGCTGGCTATTTTATTTGATTGCTATCCATTCTGAAGTCTTCCCCTCCTTTTTCCTTCTTTGAAATCTGTTGGTTACTATAGAAACACTGTTGTTTTGGGTTTGGGTGGAGCTGTATCCACAAATGCAGTATAAAGTCATTTATAAAATGGGTTAATATTTATTCTGGCCAAGCCTATATGGAACTTGATGTAATGATCATCACAATCACACATGCAGAATAAATTTGCACTTTTATTGTTATTTTCTTAGTCTGTCTAAATGTGTGCAATTTTGCTTGGAATGTGCCATCATTTCCTCTCTGATTTGGATATTGCCTTTTAAAAAGCCAACACCCAGTGCTAGTGGCAGTGCTCTGAGTTGTAAGCACTCCGTTGGCCTCAAGCATCCCTGCAAACAGATTTTCATTCAGAAGAGTGATTTCTGGGGTATCTTTGAGTTTTGCTCAAGTATCTGCTTGCCAACTGGAACCTGTTCCTTTTACTCTTCAAGCAGGTGCTCTCTCTCTCTCTCTCTCTCTCTCTCTCTCTCTCTCTCTCTCTCTCTCTCTCTCTCTTTCTCTCTCTCCTTGTCGTTAGTCATGTGGAGTTGTCTGTCCCTCCCCGTCTGCATTTATGCTGGTGTCAGCTATGAAGCACTGTTATTAAAAGTCTTGTGTGATTCAGGATATGGTCATGCAAGTGTGGTGAAAGATGAAAGGACCAGCGACTTCTCCAACTCCAGATGGAGGGTAGGGATTTGGGAAAGGTTCCAGAGAGGATCGATGAAAACGATGACAGGGTGAGTGAGTGGGACTTGGTGGAAAGGTTAAAGAAATTGGAATCCGAGTTTCCCACATCCAAAGCTGTGTGTCTGTGTGTTCAGAAAGAAGTTTCAGTATGTCTTTGTACACAGAAAAAGTGATTATAAGGAAGGGAATATTCACTTTCGACTCTTCAAAGACTGTTCATTAGAAAGGTGTTGTGGGAAAACAGGTGGGATTACTGTGTCATGAATAAATAACATGAATATATATATATAAACATGAATAATATAACAAGAAGCTTTTAAATATGTAGATCCTGGGGGAGGATAACACCAAAGAGAAATTTTGAGGTCCCTCACCTTGATGTCAGTTAAGCAGGTTTAGATATACATTTTGTAATTGGGTTGTAAATCCTGCTAAAAGCCGAGCAAAGACCTGGAGAATTCTACAGAAGTTTGGGATGTCTCTTGAGTTCATATTTATGTTGTCTTATTATGATTGAGTTTTTAAAATTCATTTCTTCAAATGTTTTGACAGACATTTTAAGACTCCAAAAATGAGCACAAGAATACAAAATCTTGTTCCTCTGAGAACTGAAAATTCCTTATCATGAGGGCAGTGGGCAGAATGATCAGGTAGTCTGCTCTTAAACTGAGCAATGCCATGTACCTTGTGAGATAGCCAATAGCCTAGGGTTTGCTTTTCAAAGATCAATCTTATTCAGCAGAGTTTTGGTAGCTCATGAATTGACTTAATTGTAGGATGGTAGAGGCCAAGTAAACATGGGAGGCTATTTCATTCCATTGGTCTGTCTTCATCTTCTTCATTGTAGCAACATCTTTTGATTTTCTTTTGTGTAAACTGGCAGAATCTATGGTGCTCAAAGCCCAGGTATTCTACCACCTTTCCCCTTATGTATATATTTTTTCCTTTTGGACTTTTGGCTTTGAATTTTTAACTTCTCCAACCCTTGAAGTTAATCTATAGCAGCATGGTTTTCTCATTGATGCTAATATGTCCATGAAATTGTGAAGGCAAACAAAATATATTCAGGGTTAAGTATCAGTTTGGATAGGTAGATGCCATCTCTCCTTGCCATGGGCATTAGAGTTGGTGTCTCTTGTGTGGAGTTTTATTTAGAGAAAAGAGGAAGACAGAGTCTCTGACCCCATGTCTCTGTGACCCTCAAGGTACTGGTTGCATATTTTTACTTCCCTAATATACTCAGTGAATGGGGATCAAGTGTCCACATTATATGCTGATCTGCACAGCTTCACCTCCAATGTCACATGCTGTGTCTGCCTTCAAACTCAAGAGCCCTCCTGTCAGGTATTTTCTCAATGGAAGCAGAAGGGGAAAAAATAATTCTGCTGAAAACAATCCAATCCTGATCAGTTTCACATAGCATACAAAATGCTTGTTTGGACATTGCTTGGACTGTCATTTTCGCAAGAATCTTCTGTTTGATTAAATAGCTTCTCTGTTATGTATTGAACAAAATGAAATGCATGTCATAACAGATAATACTAGATGATAACAACTTTTCTTGATTGTGAATTTCATTAAAGATATACATTTGTGTTGTATCCCTCTGAATGACAGAAGTTGACAAATAATTGGGGGAAAGTTATTTTCCTGAGAAAAATTAGCCACTCACCCCATTCAGATTTTCCCAACCCTAAAAAAAAAAAAAAAAAAAAATCAGGGCAACCCAGGAAAGCAGGCAAGGAAGGAAGGAAGTGTGGGGAATGTCAAGTGTTCAGAAACTCTTTTTAGTTTCTTTGTTTCTGGGCCACATCCAGCAATGCTCAGAGATAACTCAGGAATTACTCCTGGCAGTGCTAGGGAGACCATGTAGAATACCTGGGCTAAAACCTGGGTCAGTAACGTGCAAAGCAAATGTCCTATCTGCTGTAGGATCACTCCATCCCGAAAGTACTCTTGAAGGGTCTGGGGCAAGGCCTTGGTAGAGGCTGATTATGTGTGTGTATTTGCTACAGGTGACCTTGCAAACTGGTTCCTAGTTGTCAACTTTATAAATGTTCAATTTTACACCACCCCTTCCTCCAATATGCCATCTAATTGGAAGGAAAGACAGATTTACTTATTTGTTTGAGCCTCTCCTTGTGTTAGGTTCTAGATAATGGAGCAACCAGGTAAAGTTCCTACCCTAAAGGAACATTATATAAATGAATGGAAAATGTCATTGCAAAATGCTATGCAACAGGGTTTGTGGGCCCTGCATGTGGCATTTGTAACATAGGATCAAGAGAGCAGAGTCTAATGTTGAGTTAGAATATTTCCTCCCTCTCCTCTCTTCTCTCATAATGGGCAAATTTCCCATGTCTCAATTTTCACATCTGAAAGTAAGGAGACTCACAGTACCTATTTCATAGCACTTTCTGAAGGAGATAAAGACAGTTTTAGGCAGCCTTTCTTCTTGGTATAAGTATCCTATGCATAATCAAATAATTATGTCATTTTTAGTATTATATTTATTATTATTATTATTATTTATTATTATTATTATTGATTCTCACGTGATGTGGAGTCCTGGGAGATGGTGCTAACACCCAGCTATTCATTGCCTAGTGGGAGATGACGGTTTAGATGTTCAGCAAGTTATACAAGTCTATGAGGTGGGGGACCCTATTTTGTAGTGTGCATTTGTCTATGCCAACCTGGGTTCCATAATTAGCACCACATATGGTCACCTGAGCCCTGTCAGGAGTGATCCCTGAGCAGAAAACCCAGAAACCAGCCATGAATACCGCTGGGTATAGTATATCCTGTCCCTCCATAAATAAAACAACCCAAACATAAGGCTTTGAGGAGGGGTGCAGGGGAAATGGGGCACAGTTCACCAGCGAGGCTTTTCCAAGCCCTGCAAAGTTCCCTGCTAGGCATAAAGTCTGCTTCACCGAGTCCCACTGAGTTGTAAGTGATCATAAATGCCTAAAAAGCAGACTTTCCAAGGAAGTGGTTGTGAAGGTGGAGAAGAGGCCGAACTGGCAGGATGCTAGATTGCGAGAGAGAAAGCTGCTTTGAAAGCATCAGGCAGGGAGAACACAACCTTGTTTGGTGTCTTGAATTCCCAGTTCCCAGGAGCCAAAGGTGCCTCGGCCTAATTCCCCAAAGAGGCCAAGTTGGAACTATAGGAGGTTGGCCTCTGTTTCACCTTTCTCCTCCCCAGAGAGCACAAGATGACTCTTGAGAGACTTGTCAGGGGCCTCCTCTAGAGGAGAAAGTCATCTTTTCAGTCAGCCCTGTGTCCCATGCTGGGATGAGCAGGGCTTTCCCAGGGGATCTCACCATTTGCTGCTACTACTAGCTAACCCTGTTGGCAGTCCCCTTATTTTCTTGAATTAAACACCAGTTTTCTGAGTGACAGAATAGGCTCTTCAGCCTTTGCAGAAAGGCTGGTTTGATGCCGTCTCAACGCTGCTCAGATAAGATCCTTTTTAATCACTTCCTACTACTTGTCCTGATTAATTCTCCGTTCTTAAAAAGGTCTGGTTCCCCCCCCCCCCATCATATCATACATAGTCAGACAAAGCCTCAAGAGTGTAATGGGACATAGTTATATCCTGGGGGTCAAATCACAATGACAACAGTCACCCAATTGCTTATTTAGTGCCTTCCCTTCAGGTCTCACCATGCATTTTACAGACACTAAGTTAGTTATTGGGCACATCCAGGGCTTACTCCTGGTAGAATAAGAGGACCATCTGTGGGTCCTGGGGCTCGAACCAAGACTAGCTGTATCCAAAGCTGTATGCAAAGTGCAAAGCTTTCCCACTTTGGCCTCTAGGCAGTAATTTAAATCCACATCCCCATGATCCCTATGATCCCCATCTCTGAAGGAAGGATTATTGCCCCTCTGTAGGGGAGCGCCCAGCTTAAGGAGGCTTGGTATCACCCTATGTGTGGTTTCATATGGAGAGCAATGCACTTGGCCTATATGTTGCTATGCTCCACACCATTCTGTTGAGGAGTAGAATTCTGAAACCCTCTGAACCCCGAGCCACACTAGATGTGAGCTTTCTTCTTTGTCATAGGTGATGTGCTAATATTAATTTCACCCTGTATTGAGTGAGTCCTGATATCTTGGAGTGGCCTAGTGAGGGGGGAAGGGAGGGATGGAGAACTTTTAGCAGAGGGTCACAGAGACAATGAGAGGCAACTGGGGGTTCAGTCAAGCACTGGACTTGGGAGGCAAGCAATCCTCCCTCCCTGGTGGAAATACACAATAGAAATGGGTTAGTAAATGATACTGGAGATGCAAAAGCATTGGAATTAGAAAGGGCACTTTAGGGCCAGTCTGTTGACCACCCTTGGCAGTAACTGGAAGGTATAATTTTATACTTGAGGGTCCCTGATTTGGACCAGATGAAGTGCGAGCTCAGATTTAAAATACATCATATGGTTGGGGATGTGACTCAGTGGCAGAGCATATGCCTCACATGTGTGAGACCTTGGGTTGGATCCCTGGCACTGAAAAAAATAGAAATAAAAACACATCATCAGCCATGGCTTGTTGGACTTTTCCATCTATGATGACTGGAATATAGTGAAACTCAATAACATTTATTCTAACTCCAGCTTTCTAACAGATGAAATGATTTTCCTCTCACATTTGAACTGATTTCTAAATCTTACGGTGGATTTGGCTTAAGACTATAAAAGTACCACTGTGCATGAATGGCTCCTCACCAGTTATGGTCTTTTTTAGAAAGTGAAAGGGTGACTAGAGCTTCCCAGAAGGAGAATTTCACCACTGCAGTCGACCTGTCATGAAGACATAAGCATATGAGACCATGTGTACCTTGGAAAAGCCTACGGCACTCCTGAAGGCAGGTGGAAGGTGTTGTTTGACGAGAATTATATTTTATTTTCTTTAAGAAATTCTTGAGCTGACTTAGTGACGTGAACATCTAAACAGAGTGACCAGATTTGGACTGCGCAAGTGACATAAGTTTACATATTCTTCTTCTTCCTCCCCCACTTTCAAACCAAATGGTAAATAATTTCCTTTCCAGGCCAATAACATTCCCATTCGTAACCCTGGCAGGTCTCATTTTTAATGAGCAATTTGCTTTATCTGGTAGTACATCAGCCATGTGTCTTCTGATATTATGCAGCTAAAGTTTATGCAGAGTTCTATGGGGCCTGTACCTCCAAATCATGATGGCAAGAGCTTAGACAGCACAGGCCCTGTTCTGGGGAGACTAAACACCCAGGTAGTTTGCCAGCCATCTTTCTTTCTGTTCATCTGTTCACAGGAAGGATGATTATTATTTCATTCTTGGGCTACATTTTATTATTTCATTTGGGGGCTACATCTCAGGGGTTATTCCTGACCCTACACTCTGGAATTACTCCTGGAGAGATCAGGACACCATATGAGTTGCCAAGGATCGAACCTGGATCAGCCGCAAACAATACAAGTACCCTGCCCGCTGTACTATCACTCTGACACTGTTAGTGATTATTTTGAAGAGCTCCCTTTTATGCACTTTCCATGAGAACGCTCTGCCCTGCCAGATTCCCCAAGCAGGGGTGAGGCTGACTTTGTGGTGCCAAAGACCTTTGGCCATTACAGAGACTGAGCTCATTGCCCCCTGGCACCTGTGTGGAGTGGAGGGTGGCATGTGTAGCTGTCCCCAGTGCTTGTTTCCGTGTAACTTGTTGACCTGTGTTTTTAGACATGATGTTAGTTTGACTTTTTACCGAGGATGAGAATAAGATCATCAACCCACTTCATTCTAATATGAAACAAAAGCCATTGTGACTGAAATAGAGAGTTCAGTGTGACTCACTCCACCATAAAATATGCTTTGTACAGAGTTCCAAAGAGATTTATAACTTTTAGGCACCATTTTATTATGACTTGTGCTGATTAAACTCAAGGGTAGACAATTTCTTTTGACACCACCCCCATAGTAAATGCAGCACTCCCTTCCCTCAGACTATCTCCAACCTTTTAGATTTAAAGTCCCTAATTTCTAGGTGAAGCTCTATTTTGTTGTACTTGTACCTGCTGTCCATCCTTCCCTCTCCCTCTGCTCACACACACACACACACACACACACACACACACACACACACACACACACACACACACCCCTCCTTCAGCTTGTCAGAGTTACTCCCAACAAACAGTCAAAGATGCCCCATCAGCCCTCGGATAAAAGGAACTTGATTTAATTCTTCATATCCTTCTTTTAACTAGAGAGGGTGTAAAATCAGATTTGGCTTCGCTTACAAGAGTGCCATTTAGAATGATGAATATTTCCAGCTATTCAGAGTACAGAGTAAAAGTTTTATTTTCCCCCTTTCTTTATTTTAGGTTAAACATGTCTCTCAGAATGACTGTACTGTTGACAATATATATTTTGAACAGGCCAGCAATGCCCTCTGCTGTAATCACAACTTCCAAAAATGAGCTGTTCGTCGACTTAAATAGTCTTTATGATCTGGGCTGTAGAAAAAAAAATAGTACAATGAAAAGGGCACATGCCTTGCATATGGCTCACCTGGGTTTGATCCTAATGTCCCATATGGCCCCCTGCAAGGAGTAATTCCTGAGTGTAGAGCCAGGAGTACTCCCCAGCACCACCAGGTATAGCCCCCCCCCAAAATAAGCAAAATAGTATTTATTATCTAAGAGCCTCAGTCCTCTGGACAAGGTAGATTACTTGCCAGTGTGAAGAAGACTGTGTCCGATATATCCTTTTAGGCTCTACTTATGCATCATATTGCTTTTTAAGTTTTAATGGTCACAAATGCTTTAACAAATGAAGCAACTCGGCTTTCATTCCTCATGAAAATCAAAATTATTTTAAGTCACATACATGTTTCTTGTGTTTGTATTTGCTTTGCTTAAAGACATCAGAAAGCAAGTGTCTTTTTTGTTGTTGTTGATAGCAGCCCCTCAATTTGAGGGTTAAAATGATTTTTTTTCTTGTGGGATACTTACAAAGATGGGGTTCCTTTATATCTATTACCCGAGGGACACAGATGAAGAAGGAGATTGCCTTTTGGCATTCAGTTTGTGATCATTTCAAGAATCTTTATCATCTGGCAATAGAAGACGTCTGTATTCAGAGAAGAATACAGCGCTCCCCTCTCTGCCACCCTATTTAGTTCTGGTAATTTTTATACCTAGTCCAATATTTAAATGCCTCTTACCTGCTAGGTGCTCATCTGCAGACCTTTGCTGGGTTTCTAAACTAGTGTCTGAAGTATGACCTTGTAACTTGCTTTGTTTATACATCTGTCAGGACAATATGTTATCTTTCCTTTAAAAAATGCAAATGTACTCCCTGCAATACAGAGCTCTTCAGTCAACAAATAAATTGAGGTAAAGACTGTACCTAATACCCATTTAATTTAAATTCATTTTATAAACATAAAGACGCTTTTTAAGAGAAGCTTTAATTCCTACTAGCACCTTGATTTGTGGTTGCCATGGAGAATCAAATCTGTCATTTGACAAGAAAAGTCACCCATTTATGACAGCACTTTATCTTGTCTCTCCAGGGGAAGAAAATGTCAAAAGTGAGAGCAAGAAAAAAAATAAAGCCTTGAAACACCAGAATTTCTTGATTTCATTTTTATTATTCAGCTATCATATCCTTTTCTGATAATAGCAACTTGGTGAAAATAAATAATGTTCCTACAGTAAAATCAAATATTTCCTATTGGAATGGACAAGGTTCTTTGTGACTGTCAGTTCTGTGAAGTCTGGCAAGAAATAGTGTTATTAGATAAACCTACGGTGCCCAAATCCCATTTTCTTTTCATTATAGTGTCAAAATAATTATACCTGTGTAATTTGGGTAAGAAATTGCAGAATAAGTATAATGGTCCATTGCAAGAGACTGCTTCATGCTTGTGTTCCTTACCGGGTGGGGTTTCTACTAGCTAAAGAAATAAATGTTGTTACAGAGTATTTTCATTTGAATGAAGAGACAGAGTAATTCTTCCATATTATTTTCGAAATGGGTAGGTAAATGTTATATTCTATTACTGTTAACACATAGCTATTTTTAAAACCAGCTTTAAAAAGGCAGGATATTTCACCTTGTCGTGAGTGAGGATATTAAATTTCTCCAAAGATTAAAGAGAATTATTTCATCCAGCTTGATACTTGTCTGGGCTTTTGACAATGAAGCTGGACTCTTGAGAGATTGGAAATATTTAAAGTTGACCCAGAGTGATTTGTAATAGGTTTCGTTAACGTATGTGTAACTGCTGTGTGCGGTGGACGCACGAGTGTTGGAAGGATATCTGCCTGCATACTCCATTCGCAGCTAAACTCTTTTTTTTCCTTTTGAGATTTGCATTATATTAAACAAAAATGTTGGCGTTCCGCTCTGATAAGCGTGTGAAAATAATCTGGGCTGCATCTTTCTCCAGGGGCAATGTTTTTGATTGTTGGAGTATTATACAACTTGATGTGGTTCAGAAGTGAAATCATCTTGTATCGATGAGATAGCATTGTAATAGCAAGCCCTTTAGTGAAGGTTTAGTGTAAATATCTGACTAGTAGGGGAGCTGTTTGCTGGAACAGTTGTGCTTCTACAAGATTACAAAAATGGAGAGAAAAGAAAAGGCTCAACTCTCATTTTCTTGAAATTGGCGTGTGACGAGGGATTCGAAGCCAAAGCTGGTTGGGATCTGCTGTGCGCAAGCCTCCAGCTCTGACTACCCATCCTTGCACCCCACAGGGATAGATGGGAGGGGGTACTTGCAAAAAAGTTAAAAAGTGGGGAGTAGGAATAGCTAGGACGTATGCCAGACAAATCTCCAGTAAATATCAATAACAACATATTTCACAGTTACATCTTTTGATTGCCTCTATCATGTGTAGTGGACAAATTGTTTTTTTACCCAGTAGTTGAGCCATTTCCTCTACTATTTGTTCTCAATTGTCTAAATAGGACACACGATATATATGAGTTTGCTTTCAGGGTTTATGTGCTAAATATACATCTGCAAAATAAGCTGTAATTCTGGCTTAATGAAGCCTTGTTTCACACCCAAGACTCCTTTTGGCCTTTGATATAGTTCTTACTTTAATTTTTATATAATTTTGATATAGTTCTTATTTTAATTTTGTGGAGGTTGCAGTGTTGTATAGATAGTTCCACTCCAATAGGAATTGATCTCTTTTGATTACTGAGGATATTTGAGCTATATAGCTGGCAGAAAGAGAACACGTGCTTTATTCTTGATGCAAAATATGGTCTATCCAATTGAGAAGTAAATTGTGGCATGGCAGATTAATTGCAATTCACATTGGTTTTCTAGGTTGCATGTACAACTTCGCTGTAGATGAGATGGAATCCTTGTATAGAAAGATTGTTGTTTATTTTTTAACAATTAAAATTTTAGAAATTTAAAATGTACATTAAGAATTTTTTAATGACTGTACTTTTATCCTGATTTTTAAAAATTTGAGGAGGCCTTTCTTCCACCCACCCCACCCCCAAATTTCATGGTGAGGATTAGCAAAGACATTTAAGCACATGGTAGGGATGTGTGAATGAGTAAACTCTGCTTTCAGTAGCCTAACATTCTGTCAGCACCCGCAAGTAGACCCATCTTTATATTCTAGCATGAGAATCCATATTGGCATGTTCTGCTTTTTTTTTGAGGGTAAATGACACATCTTTGCGATAAGTTGTCAGGGCAATCTTTATTCAGATGGGGCATTTCTTTGGTAGTAACCTACATCTTTAAAAGGAAAGCATCTAATATTAATTGACATTCATAGTTTTATAAGACCCTGATTCTTTAGTATTCTGTGAAATTGATTTTAAGAAATTGCCTCATTGTTAATAATGATTTATATTCGTAGCATTTCTTCTACTTTATTTGTATAAATCAAAGGACACACTGTAGTTGGAACTATTGTAACCCTAGTCTTCCCAGAGAAAACAAAGGTACTTACATTGTCAGCCCAGAGTCCCAGAGCTCATGGAGGGATTCAAATGACTTGCTTCTATAAAGAAAAAAAAAAGTGGGGGGTCAGGTCAAAGGAATATGTTGGTCAAATGGTGTATTAATTCTTCATATATAAACTATCAGCTCTGTACTTTGTGGACTAACTCACAATGGGAACAATTTAGTGGTTTTACAAGAAAAGGGAGCATCTTCCTTTGAATATAGCTTCTTTGCTTCTGTAATAATGAAAGTGAGAGAAAACCTTATTTACATTTCAGAAATAGTTTCCTCAGATTTCCTGTTTTGCCAAGCTTTTGTGTGTCCCCCCCTCTCTCTCTCTTTTTTTATTTTTCTGTCGGACATGCTGCCCTCACAGCGTGCTCTGTTATAATGCAAAAACCAGCCAGTTGGTTGATTTCATGAAGAAGAATGGACACAGAATCTCTGCGAGGAAAGTATCATTGCTACCTCCCAAATATTTTCCTAATCAAGGCAAGGGTAACAGTTGTTCTTTCCAGACATTAACTCCTTCCCTCAGCTTGGCATGAGCAGGATGGCTATGATTTTTTGGAAACTTTGTCCAAGTCATTTTACCCGAAGGCTTGCCTTATTGTTTTATGGATGTAGTCAAATTATAGTCATGTTTTAATAACTTAATTGAATGAAAAAGAGCACTTTGAACTGAAAAGCAAAATGTGTGTGTTTATGAGAGCATTCTTGCTTAGACTTGCAGATCTGCAGTGAGATAACAAAGCGGCGTGTTGTGTGCTCCCACCATCCGGCTCTAGTCCCTACCTGAATGATCACTGACATATTTTATTTTCTTTTAATTTTGAGGTAAACTGAATCAGGGAACTTGAAACCTTTGGAAGTATGATCCTTTAAAATATTTTGACTTTTCGTATTAACAGAAAACATTTGCCATGCTCTCTGGAAGTAAAGCTTGGGCTTTTCAAAAAATCACGAAGGGAGAGAGACTCAGAAGCAAAAATACAACTTGTTTCCTTACAAAACAATTCATTCTTAGAAAAACTGCCATCTCAAGTGGTCTCAGGAGCACTGAGTGGAAAAAAAAAAAAAAGAGGTCATGTCTAAATACCCAAGTCAAAGTCAGCGACAACAGAATCAAGAGAACCCAAACTATAACAAGCTAAATTCAAAATGGACCTGTTACACTAGTAGTCCAGGGGGTTAGGGGTGGAGTTTAGGCATGCGTGCAGGGAACTATGGTGGAGGGAGGTCAACACTGGTGGTGGGAATGGCCCTAATTCACTGTCACTATAAAACTGAATTTACTTGCAATTCACATTGTTCTCAATAAAAAAATTTTTTTTTGAAAAAGAAAATTATATCATCTGATATTTGAGAGTTTTTCTGATTTCATTTTATCCCTATTGGATGCAAAGCAATGTTTTCTTCAACAAGTGAGGCCCTTTTAAAAGTTCATTTTCTTTCATCAAATGACACAAACCTCATCAGGAGTTCCTTATTGTAGCTTGTAAAGTAAGTTCGTTTGGTCCTAGACAAAGGGGAATGAGTGCTTTCGTGTGTGTGCTGTTCTGTTTTTATTTGAAGGGCGCTCTCTGCATTAGGGATATATTCACGGTTGTGTGCTTCCATATTTCAGGCAGAGGGGAATGTGTGCGAGTGCAGACACTTCCAAGTCTGCCTGTCATTTTCTACAGTTTAGCACTAAAATCATGCATGTGTGCATATGTCACCAAGTAGGCACCGCTTTCTTTATGAAGTGGATGATTTATAAAGAAGAGAGTATCATTGAGAGGAATTTCACAAAAGTGCAGCTGCCCATTTACTTGGGGGCTTTTAGAAAATTATGACATGAGGGGCCAGAGCGGTGGCGCAGGGCGTAAGGTGTCTGCCTTGCATGCTAGCCTAGGATGAACCTCAGTTAGATTCCCCCGGCGTCCCATATGGTCACCCAAGCCAGGAGCGATTTCTGAGCGTATAGCCAGGAGTAATCCTTGAGCGTTACCGCGTGTGGCCCAAAAAACAGAAGAAAAGAAAATTATGACATGCTCTATGAAGTTTTTGCTGCTGACATGTATTTCGACCAGTGTATCTCAGCCCATAGCAGTGTCCCAGGTGGAAATTCCTGCTGGGATTTGTTTAGTGGCTCCCAAGCTGTGGTGGACCTCAGGTTCACCTGTGTGATAGAGGTTGTGATTCAGCAGGTCTAGAAAAAGTTCCAGGAATCTGTTTGTTTCTTTGTTTTTTTAATTCCTCACAGCACAGGAAGTCAGGTAATTCCCCATACTTTCACTGATGTTTTCTCTTTTGGAGCAGCACTGCCTATCTATCTCTCAGCCTGTGTGAGGATCAGCTGTGGGTTACAGGTCACAGGAGTTCTGACTCTTGGGCTGAGCTGGGCTGGGATCTTGGACCATCCAATGGTATAACAAGTTACCAGGGCTTGTCCTTGCTCTCTTCCAGGTTGCACTTGGAACACAACTGTGTAGCCTTTTATCTTGCTGAGTTTTCAAAAAGAACGGAAACACTAAAACCCCCCCTCCCAAAATTGTTTTGTTCATGATTTTATTTTCGTTGGTTATTTTTTAATTAATAGATTGTGATTTACAAAGTTGTCCATATGAATTTTAGGTATACTGTGTTTCAGCCCCAGTTTTACTACCTGTGTTATCTTCCCTCCACCAATGACCCCCAGAACCCCTCCCACCCTGACACCGGCCTCCTTGACAGGCACATTTCTAAGTTGGGTGGTTGTGGTTTAGTTCTCCGGCTTTCAGTGTTGTTGACTCTGTGGTTCGGAAATAAAGCTGTACCACTCCTCGACTTCTTCTTGCTACCCCACTGATTTCTTTCCCTCTCTGCCTTTCTTTTCAATATTCTGATCAAGGGTGATGGTGTCATCCTTGCTTCTTCAGCGTCTCACATTTCCTTTCCCAGTTATTCTACATACCACAAATAAATAAAATCCTCCTGTGTTTGTCCTTCTTCTCTGACTTACTTTACTTGGCATAATATCTTTCAGTTCCACTCAAGTTGCAGCAAATTGTGTGGTTTTGCCTTTCCTTGCAGTTGCATAGTATTCCATTTTGTATAATTTTCATAATTCACTCATTTTTTTTTTGTCATTGACACGTAGGTTGATTTCATACCTTTGGGTGTTTTGGGTGGGGATTTGGAACATACTGAGGGATCATTCCTGGTGGATTAGGAGGGCCGTATGGGATGCCGCAGTTCAAACTTGGGTCTGCAGTATGCAGATAGGTGTTTTACCTACATTATTATCTCTCCAGCTTCTGCTCCCATATCCTAGCTACTGTACTCAGTGCTGCAATGAATAATGGTATGCATATGTCCTCTTGAACTCCTGTTGTTTTTTTCCCCTGGGGGTAGATAGCAAGAAGTGAAATTGTTGGGTCATATCTCAATTCTTACTTAGAAATTTCCATCCTTTTTCCCACAGCAGTTGAATCAGACAGCATTCTGACTAGCAGTGGACGAGAGTGTCTTTTTCACCACATCCCCACCAACACGGATTGTTCCCAGTACTTTTGAGATGTGCCATTCTCACTGACATGAGATGATATCTCATTATTGGTCTAACTCCAGGGTCACTGGAGGTGATCATCCTGCACAGGGAGGGGAAGAGCAGTAAAAGCCTAGTTCAGGATTTTCCTGCTAACGTGTAAATATTTGCTTTATGAAGGAATTGACTTCAAAGAAGATGGTTTGGTAGAAATGCTCGAAGTCACACCAGCTCTGCTTTAAGCATAATGTGTTCATTGTCTTGAATACAGATGGCTGGTTCATGATAGTTTTTAGGACTTTATATATAAAACAAAGGGGGTTATGTAACTTTCTACTTGAAGACTCAGTTTTTTTTCTTTTATATTTTGTATATTTGTTTTGTTTTGGGGGCCACACCTAGGGCTACTCAAGTGATAATTCTAGCTCATGCTTGAGGTTCTCTTCTGCAGTAGAATGGGTACTATGCATTGCCAGGGATTGAACCCTACCTTTTTATGGCAAAGCTTGTGCTCCACACCATGCCTTTGGGCTATTTTCTTAAGCCCTCTCTCTATTTAAAAAACCCTATAGTTTAGGCTATACAAGACCGAATTTTTAGGGTGTTGGTATCTGACTTTAATACATGTTCATGAAAGCTCTTTTATTTGGGATTCTCAAAATAAAATTATAACTAGTGGACTGGACTTCAAGCTTCATCAATATTTTGGTGGTTTGTGTGTGTGTGTGTGTGTGTTTTGGGTCACACCCAGCAGTGCTCAGGAGTTATTTCTGGCTCCAGGCTCAGAAATTGCTCCTGGCAGGCACGGGGGACCATATGGGACGCCGGGATTCAAACTGATGACCTCCTGCATGAAAGGCAAACGCCTTACCTCCATGCTATCTCTCCGGCCCCTTCATCAATATTTTGGGCTTGAAGTTTGTACAATGTGAATAGGATTCCAGATCCCAAATGTAATTTTGATTATCAAAGTGAACTTGAACAAGATCTCTGTGTTGGGAAGAGGTTAACTTGTTCTCAAAATATTCATTTGCATCTGTCATTCAGCTTTATGAATGCACTTGATAATGCAGGTTTTTTAACCAATCACTCCCTTGCCAGGCAGGCATTATAAAATAGGGATTGGTAGGTATGAACTTGAGAAAAGGACTGCTTTATACTTGTTGCTTATGCTTAGCTGGCTTTCTGTGGCACTGATCATTAAATACATATGTATATATAACATCTTATATATTTTACATAAGGTTATATCTTATATACCTTATATATATCTTACATGCACATATATATTTATCTTCTTTTCTTTTCATTTGAAAGCTAGAAAAATAATGTGGGAAACTTACTGATACTAGGTTAGTTATCCCTGAGTGTGCATTCACAGTTATATTTTAGTTCTAGAAGTTCTAGAGGTGACCTGTAGTCCAGGGGTCTTAAAGTCAAGTTGTTATGGGGTCACACGGAATTTAAAAGAACAAGGATGGGGAGACTGGAGAATGGAGAGCACATGCTTTATTATTAAGAGATGCCACGGCTGTTCTGCCACAGCCAATTCATTTCTGGGTTTGGGATCATGTTGCCATTTCTTTGAGCTGCATAG
Source organism: Suncus etruscus (assembly GCF_024139225.1). Lineage (NCBI taxonomy): Eukaryota > Metazoa > Chordata > Mammalia > Eulipotyphla > Soricidae > Suncus > Suncus etruscus. Next base: position 101,134,259 of record NC_064854.1, read on the forward strand.
ATGTGTACCAGAAGCAGTAGGAACTGGTGAGAATAATAAGAGTGGTCTTCGTGTTCCTTGGAAATTGGTTCCTTTTACTCTGGGGATTCCATGAAGTAAAAGGAAGGGAGAGCTATGTGTGGATTTTGTTTTTATATTCTGGGAACACACTGATACTCTCATCAGTTCAGTTGAAATACTATCAACCAATAACACATCATTGCTCTTGACTTGTGTAGGAAGCAGCTGCTCCTACTCTGTGGCTGTTGAATAGAAGTTCTTGCTCAAAGCAATGTCCATTTAAAGTTGAATGCCTCATTTCTCCAAGTTTAGCCTCGTAACTGTCAAAATAGAATGTGAGACTCCTTTGAGTTAATAATCCCAAGCTTCATTCTTTATCCTAGAGAGAATAAATTCTCAAAAAAAACTCATTCACTTTTGCGTTAATTTTGAATTTTTCATAACACTCCTTTCTGGCTATTTGGCTGTACGCATGAAATTAAAGAAAAAACTGAGTAACATTGAAGGTGGCACACCTAAGTTTTAAAACTGCTACCTAGACATAGCTGCAGTGGAATTAATATAGTTGCATTTGCCTCTTGACTTGGCTTAAGTTAGTATTAAAATCTATTTTTTGTTTTGTTTTTGGGTCACACCTGGTGGTGCTCACATCACACTCCTAGCTCTACGCTCAGAAACCGCTCCTGGCAGGCACAGGGGACCATATGGACTGCCTTTCATCCTGAATCAGCTGTGTGCAAGGCAAATGCCTTACCACTGTGCTATCACTCTGGTCCCCTAGTGTTAAAATCTTAAGTACTCAGTCCTGAGATTAATTTCTATAGCATGGAGGAAGTTTCTGTTTGTATGAGCTTTCCTTATTTCTTTCAGAATTATCTTTGATGCATTATTTCTAAAGACAACCTAGGCCGGGAGGTATCAGAAATGGATATAAAATTACTCACTTGGGGTGGCCTCCAGGAGTGTGTATTTCTAGAGACTATTTGCAGGTAGAATTTTTGTAATTGCACATATGTCTTCCCCCTGTTGGTACCAACTTGTGACACACAGAGTATGTGACAGAGGAGATTCTGTCTTCTTAAATGAGAGAGGTGTGATTCTTTTTCTTGGAAAACTGCACCCTAAGAAGCCATTGTTTTATCTGTGGTATTACCAACCCAAAGGTGGTCTAGAGCTGGTACATACATAGGACTGGCTATTCTACTCTATCGAGATTATTTTCCTCCCACTTGACAGTGATGGGTAATTTAATGCTCTACCCAGTTGAGATCCTTTCCTTTATGATTTCAACCTGTCGTACTCATTTATTTTTAAAGTAGGAGATGGCCTCCTGATGTGTCTATCCCTGTATTGAACACACTCTGCACCCCTAATGCTATTGCCTCATTGCTTTGTCTTATATGGGGGCTAATCAGGTTTTTCAAAGTACCGGTGTTTTAATTGCTGTATTGTTCATCAGGATAAATTGTATTAAATTGGCTTTGTGTTTTGCCTTTTTGTTTCGATGAAAGGCTTATTGGGGGTATTTTTTAAAAGCCCATTTAAATGAAGTTCCATCATTTAAAACACATATAAAAATTCTTTAAGATGCCTTTTATTTGGGATCTCTTTATCTTCTTTCACAAGCTTTCTGAGAATAAGTAGTGCATGTTGAGGTTTATCTTTGCTTTTATGTGCTCTAGCCACATGCTTAGCATTGAGCACATTTGAGTTGCATTTCATTGGGCTTTCACAATCCTTTTATAAAGGGACTGATCTGTTAACATCACCCTCTTTAGATCTAGCAGACAGGATGTTCTTCCATACAAAGAAGTGCTCCCAGTCTTTCTGGCCAGCCAGTAAGTGAATGATTTCAGGCCTGGTGGGCAATACTTGTGTCCATGCGTAACACTGCCCAACCACAGTAGTAGGCAGCTGCATGTAATTTTGAACTCCACTCATTGAACTGTAATAAAACAATATAAGCACTGCTTGGGGGGAAGATTGGATGCAGTTATCCTTACACAAGGCTCGGGCATATGAAAGCAGTGCTGGCTGACAAGAGGATTTTGAGATTTGATTTTGATTGAATTGCAGAATTGAACAGGCCAGGAATGTCAGTGGAAGGCTAAACGCCTGTAGTGCCATAAAGTTTTATTCATGTGAGGCTTTCCAATATCAAGTAGATGGATTATTGGAAAAGGTGTCAAGGGACATGAAATGGAAGTGCCCAAAACATAAAATGTAGGCAAAAGAGAAAAATTACTTTTCGCTTTGTATATAATTAGGTCTGAAAAATAAGAAGGGAGGGTTGAATTGTTTATTCCATGGAATTGTTTATTGTTCCTTCACTTTAAAAGGACAAAAATGACCGACTCATTATTATGACTTTATTCCTCCTAGAGAAATGGAACTAAACAGTACTTTGACAAGATTGTCTCTGATTGCCATTCCTTAATTTGGTTCAAAAACTAACCCAGGTGATAGGCAGTAAAAGAGAGGGAAGGTGAACCAAGACATCACTGTGAACTTGACATCACAAATTCTCTGATTCAGAAACCAGAGAAATGCTCCTATATGCCTTTACACATTAATGAGGAGAGGACACTTTTGGGTGATCAGCCAGGGGTCTCACAGTGGAATTCCGTGAGTCGACTAGTCAGGATCCATTTCTTGCCCAGATTCTTAAGTCGTGTGCAGTTTTTGGCATCCAAGTAATTAGTAAAGCACTTATAAAAATTGCCTGCACGAAGCTCAAGACACCTGTAATTTTTCAGTTTTGCATCTATTTGTCTAACATTTCTAAACAGTGATTTCACTTAAATAATAAAAATTAGGAATATGTATACTTGACTTTGGTTTGCAGGTGTGATTTTTCCTTTTGTCTTCCACCTACCTCTTGTTCTAATGTATTATGTATTTAGAAACATGTTTATTTGTAAATGAGGCTTTGTGAAGGTAAAAACGGAAAACTGGAGAGGAAATTTTTAAACCCATGTTTTTAAAGCCACTTTTTAGCTTTCAACTGGAAGGAAGAGTCATCCCCTAATATCGAAGTGACCTCCTGGAGGTTTGTAAAACTTTTATTTACTTCATGTTCCATAAATATATGTTAAAGTGTATTCAGTTCTACTTTATTATTGTTTAGTTTTCTAAAAATAAACCCCATGAATATTTATCTAATCAAACAATGCTTCATTTACAAGCAGTTGTAAATGGCTTGGAGGTGGGTCTTCAATTTGAGTGGTCACATTGCATGATCAGGAAGTTTTAATCTTTCATGGCATTCCCTCCTTTAATAGTTAAGTAAAAATGATATTGGAGAATAGAATGTTCTAATGTTTTGGGGAGAGGGACTGGAAAGGTTATTTTGGGTTGAAAATGCTCCAAAGTTTGAACCCCCTACATTGGAGGAAATAGTCCCCTGCCTCTATTATTCAGCACCACGAAATTCTGGTCTTTAGGGCAGAGATGTGTTCAAAAGTTACCTATGTGTATTGCAAGTTACAGCCATATAAGAATGCATAAAAATTGCATTGTTCTATCATCTCCTGCTTATATTGGACTAAGGAAGGGGAAAGGCAAAGACGGTGCTTAGGGTGTAAAGTGGAGGAAGGTTCTCACTCATGTGTAGCTGCTGACCATGAGATTGGAAACTTCTTTGTGTGCCTTTTGCATGTTTGACTCCTTGTCTTTTCTTTCTGAGCCCTGCTGCAACACTTTTAGAAGGTATGTTTGGGCTGCTTTTATTTAACAATAGTAAACAGATCCTTGCCCTAAGTGAAGTGCATCAGCCTCTGTGCCATTTCTGTAACCTACATTACCTAGTTTTTTTTTTTATATTAAAAAATGACTTTGAATGTGATTATACAGTATTGTTTGGTTACTGCTTCCCTGCAGCTTCCCTGTGTTGGCAGACATTCTGTTTCTGAACTAAAGAGCAATTTTGCATTAGGTCTGGTCATAACTTGTATCTTTTTCTTTGATCCCACCGGTGTTAGAGTTTGACATGAACAAATCTTGTGTGCCACATACCTTTAAAAGTGTACAGTTGCAAGTGCCCTTCGTTAAAAAAGACATGTGCTGGCATTACCAGATTGAATTTACTAAGTAGGTTTCGAAGGATTAATATTTGGCAATTATTTGGTTCTGATAGTGTGGAAAGGGAAATTCAGCAAACAGAGTAGAGAAGTGAAGTTTTATCAGAAACATTTTAAGGCAGAACGGTAAAGCATTTGACAGGAATGATCATCATTTCTGTCACGATGGCCACCACCCTTGAAGTGCTCTCAATGAAACTCTCCCATTTCATCTGTAGGAAAACCCACTTTGGCAGGTACCATTATTACCTACTGGTTTACAGATGAAGGAATTGCTGCTTGGAGAAATGAAATCATTTGCTCAAGTTCATAGTTCAAAAACAACAGAGCCTAACCCTTGAGCTCTTAATACCAATGCTCGTAACCACTGCATAACCCTTTTATTTATTGTCTAGGAACAATATTATAGGGGTATAGTCTGCATTCTGGAATTTTCTTCTGTGTATTCATACCGTAGCATTCAAAAGCCTTCAGTTTCAGAAGTATTAAGCACCAAGTGTCTGTACCAAGTTTCTCTAGACTTAAATGAGCAGAACTTCTACACTTATTTATTTATTTTGAAGAAGCTACTCAAAGAGGATGATGTATATGAAGAAAAGGGGCTATGTCTACCCATATTTCTGCTCAGAGGAAAGAGTTCTCCTGTTGTAGCTGGAGGTAACTGTCAGTCATGAAGATTGAAGTCTCCCAAGAAGCCTGTTTCTGGTTTCTGCCCTGGGGTTTCCTTCCCAAGGTGGGCAACTCACATCCTTAGCAAGGAAGCATTGCTTGGATCTGTCAACCCATGAGGGGTTCCGTGGCACTATCTGATGTGTGGTGTATATGAATGATGCCTCTTTCCTAAAAGCTGAAATCGGTTTACAAAAACTGGAAGAATGAGTCATTTCAGGCTCTTCCCTCAGAACATGTCTACACTTGTCTCTGGCTGTTTCTAAAGTGTTGAAATTTCTCTGTGATCCTGAGTAGGACAAAAGGGAGTGAGACGGATGTGCTCCCTCCCCCAATCTGGTGAGTTTGCATGTCTAAGACAAATATGGTAAAGAAAGATTAGCTTCTTTTAGAAGACCCCAGATTATATCTGTTATCACCTGTGTGTTGTAAAATACGTCGTGAAACACTTGGAGCATGTGTGACCTTTTTTTCTATGAACCTTTTACTCGTCTGTGTGTGAGGCCTCACCCTGCTTTTCTTTAGCAGACTCTTTCCGTTCTGTGTGGGCGGCCTGGATGCTGCAGGCCTGGATAGATCTGTGTCTCAATGGGGAATACCTCAAGTGGCTTTTGAAGCAAATTGGCATCCTAGAACCATATGAAACCCCCCCCCTGGCCCCCTACCTGCTCTCCCTCCCATACCTGCCTCTTTTGAGCTTACAGTGAATGTTTCCATTTATATATATCTGACCCCAGTAGCATGAGATCTGGTTTTCAGGGTGCTTCCTGCCTCAGTTTATCTTTTTTAATGGGCATTATTCTTTGTAAACTCTGGGAGGGGGGAATCCCTCTGAACTGATTTGGTATTGTGTTTGATGAGGGCCCTGTCATGTGGTGGTAAAACAGAAACAATAGGCCTTTTTTGGCACACGTAGATTTAGGTATTATTTGTAGGCCACAACAAATATTGTTTCTTTAGATATGTTTGGTTGTTCAAATTTAAATATTTAAATTGATTATTCCCATTTATTAATATTTCCTATGCAAAACCAAGATTTTTGGTGTTCGTACCAGCAAGCTGGCAACCCCAGCTGGTTTTTCAAGCTGAAGTACAGGTGCCATCTGAAATGGGACTTGTCTAGTTCCTCAGTGAGGATGCCTCCCACACTCCATTCTGCCTCATTTCTTGCCTGCATGGTTTCTTTATACAACTGCCTTGGCCTGGAGTTGGCATCCCACTGGGGTGTATACATTCTGGGTATCCATAAGCTTCTGGCTGAACTCAGAACTGACCATTTGCTGAACGGTGGCAGATTTCAGCATAATAGCATTTTGTTGTTGTTGTTTAATCCCTTAAACTTTCTAGAAGCTGTGCATCCCATATAAACAATGGAATCCATAGAAAAACATACTCATTGGAGAATTACAAGGCATATAATTTTGTCTTTAAATTCTTATGAGTGAATTGTAAGAACATGACTTCATAGGAACCTCTGAGAAATGAGTGTTTTAATAACACTTAACTGTTTGTGATGCTTCATTTTTACTTTTATTAATTTAATCTTTGCCTGTGCGTGGTTGTAGGGCCCTGTCTCCAGCTCTGCCCTCTCGACGCCCTGAGGAAACCACCTGGGGCCTACCTCCTGGTCTTCCAAAGGCAGAGGCTCCAGGGGCATGTCCTGTCTGTGAAGACTTTATGAGGCTTCGCCCACTCCTTCATTCTCCAACATGCTTTTCCCCTGCTCATTACCCTCCTTACTTCCTCTCAGTTTGCCAACTATGCATTATGTTATTCTGTCTGCAACGGAGGCCTCTGCCACCTCTATGCCTGAGCTTGTATTACCAGAGTAATAAAAAAAAAATTCATTGGGTGCCCAGGAATGGTGATAACTTCCAGGCAGTTCATTCTTAGGAGGGTAGGAGGGTGGACTTCTCCAGTAGTCAAGAACTTTTCCCTCTGATTGGGCCCCTATGGCAAACAATACTCAACACAAAATAACCTAGATTCCTTCAGAGCATGCACTGCTTTCGGGACTGTGCAAAAACCAGACCTACATCCCTGTCCTATATCACAGAGTGAATGGGAAACCAGATGGTAGGTGAAAGAAAAGGCCTCATAAAAATATGAGTGACTTTGTTTCTTGTTATAATTTTTATTTTTCTTTGCGTTTTGTTTGTTTCTGGGTCACACTCAACAATGCTCAGGGGTTACTCCTGGCTCTGCATATTCCTGGCAGTGCTCAGGAGACAGAAATGGGATGTTGGGGACTGGGCCCAGTTTAACCATATGCCAGGCAAGCTCCTTACCCACTGTGCTATCCCTATAGCCCTGTTTTTGTTTTTTTAGGCCATATCTAATAATACTTAGGAGCTATTTCTGGCTTGATGCTTTGGAGAACCTTGCAATAACAGGGACTGTTACAGGCCAACTAACAGGAACCCTAGGGTTCCAGCATGCAGAGCAGTTAGTGTTACTGAATTCCAGTGAGTTTAAACAACCTTAGAATCTTAGATTCTTGAGCAGCTCAGGAGACAAAGCTCCTTTTTATTTTTCAGATACTTGAGGAAAGATAGTACATTCCCTGGCTAGAGTGTGGTCTTCTTTATCAGCCCTGTTGTGGTACTGGAAGAGATGGGGGACTGCCATTTTCATGACACCCTTGTGCAGTTTGCATCCTTCCAAAGGATTAACAACCCTGGTGATTCAGCTAGACCCAGGTGGAGCCTACGTTTACCAAATAATTGAGCCAGTTTGCATTGCCTTGGCTCATCCAAATGTGGTTTCCTCATCTGGAGCATGGTGTTTCAAGGACCAGCTTCACAGGTACCATAGAGGAGGATTATTGGAGGAAGCCCTTTGTGCTGCGGCTGCCACATGTCCGTACTGGTCAGAGTTGCCAGAGCACTTATTGAAATGAATGATCTCCTTTTGTCCATCTTTCCCCACCCAGCTGCATGCTCTGTTTTGACGAGGCTATCCTTCACATTCATTTTCCTGAAAATTGAGGTCACAGAATTGATTCCTTTGTGGAACCCTCCACCTACATTCCCTGTGGCCACCCCCACCCCTTCCCTATCCCTTGGGCTGTATTACAACAGAGGCGTGTACAGAGCAGCCCTCACAAATGTCAGTCGCCCTTCTGAAAGCAGCGGGCCTGTGTGATTTGGGCTGCTTATCTGATCCAGGGAAGAAGCCGGACTCCCTGCGTCTTGGGTAGACCAGTTGTGGGTTGGCCCACAATAATACAATTATGAAGGTTAACAGGAAAAAGTGGGGTCCAGGAGCAATTCCAGGCAGCTGGCAGTCCTGCTGAATTGGAAGCGCCCCACCAATGAAAACTGCAGCAAGAAGCAAATTAAACCTCCTATCTGCCATCTCACTCTCTTTTCTCCCCTTTCCTGTTTGGACTTGAAAGGCGATTGGAGCCAGGGCCCTGACAGTTGACGGAAGTGCTGCAAGGAGAGAGTATTTATTTACAGTGAGCCGTGGTGATGCTTGTTCAGGATGCGGTTTCTTGCAGGAAGTTCTGTCCCCACCCCCGGGTTTGATCATTTCTCCAAAAAAAAAAAGAAAAGAAAAGAAAAAAAAGATCCTTGATTGTTTGAGGCCTCCGCTCTGGAGCAATGTGGTACAACCTGTCTGTACTTGGAGGATGTGCAAAGTGTAACTTTGAAATGGGGACTTAGGATGGGGCAAGAGGCAACCAGTAGGTCTGTTCACTCTCTCCAAATGTATTCGGGCGAGGCAATAATCATTAAGCATTTAAAATAGGGAAGTAGGCTGAGTACATGTGCTGTAAGCTGTGGTTGGCGTGGGCATCTGTTCGTTAACAGAAACCAGTGCCAACTGAGGTTATTGCACTAGGTATTTGAAAGAGAAATCACATTGAGACAAAGTCAAAGGTTATAGTTATTGGGTAGCAAGAATTTGAATGGAAATCATCCAGGCTGGGGCTGACTGAGTGTTGGGTTCCAGCACAAACTTCAAGAGAGGAAGCCTTTCTTTGGCTTTGGGTGTTTTCTGGAATGTTGAGAGAGAGGGCTGAAAGAGAAATCAGTATTCCAGACAAGATTTGTTTGTTTGTTTGTTTGTGTTAGTTATTGTTTAGGGGCCACTTTAGGCAGTACTCAGGGATTATTCCTGACTCTGCATTTAGGCATCACTCTTGGCAGGTTGGGGGATTATATGGGATGTCAGGGATCGAACCCAGGTTAGCTGAATGCAAGACAAGCACCTTCCTGCTGTAAGCCCCATATTTTGGTATTTTTCCTAAGTCATAAAACTCTCCACTACTAAATAGTTTTTTCTAGCTGAGAAATAGTTTTCATTCATTATTAGAAAATGGACGGCCAGAGAGATGGCGTGTGGAGATAGGGCGTTTGCCTTGCATGCAGAAGAATGGTGATTTGAATCCCGTCATCCCATATGGTGTGTGTGTGTGTGTGTGTGTGTGTGTGTGTGTGTGTGTGTGTGTGTGTGTGTGTGTGTGTGTGTGTCCCCGTGCCTGCCAGGGTGATTTCTAAGCACAGAGCCAGGAGTAACCACTGAGTGCTGCTGGGTGTGACCCAACCCCCCTCCCCCAAATGTACACAAGATAGTGGGGAGCCAGAGCCAGAGCAACGGTACACAGTTGATCTGAGTTCTGAGCTGGTATCCCATATCTGTCCCCGAGCATTGCCAGGGGTGATCCCTGAGTGCAAAGCCAAGAGTAACCCTTGAGCACTACTGGGTGTGGCCCCAAAGCAAATAAACAAAAAAACCTCAAGAGAGAGGAAAAGTATATGAAGATAAGAGATAGAGATGAGGGGCCAGAGAGATAGCACAGCTGTGTTTGCTTTGCAAGCAGACAATCCAGGACCTAAGGTGGTTGGTTTGAATCCCAGCGTCCCATATGATGTCCCATATGATTTCCCGTGCTTGCCAGGAGCTGTTTCTGAGTCGATAGCCAGGAGTAACCCCTGAGCACTGCCGGATGTGGCCCAAAAAACTTAAAAGAGAGAGAGAGAGAGAGAGACAGAGAGAGAGACAGAGAGAGAGAGACAGAGAGAGAGACAGAGACAGAGAGAGAGAGAGAGAGAGAGAGAGAGAGAGAGAGAGAGAGAGAGAGAGAGAGAGAGAGAGATATGAAATCTTTCCTTCCCAGACACCTCAGTTTCTCTGTCTTTTAATTTCCTTGGGCCCAGCACACCTGGGAAATCCTAGAAGCTATGGCTTCTGGCACCGTAGCAGAGTCCTGCTGAGTCAGAAAACCTTAGGACATGACCTGGAAATCGGTATTGTAAATCCAGAGGGATAATCTGATAGTCACTATCATTTAAGGATCCCAAAGACAGAGGCTTTCAAACTTGAGCTTGTTTCCGTATTAGTGGAGTGCTTGTTTAACCATATAGGACAGGTGATGAGATTTTGAGTCAGTAAGGCACTAGAAAGACCGGGACATTTTTGTCAATGATAGCTTCTGGAGTGGAGAAAAAATAATGAGGCAGGCAGAAGGCATTTTACCTACACCACTGCCTCCCCCCGTCTGAAGTAGTAGTCTTAAGTCATTCAAGATTTGATTTTGAGGTTAACTATAATTTTGGGGATTTCTGGAGGCTACATTCAGTGGCATTCAGGTTGGGAGACCATTGGGATACCAGGGATTGAACCCAAGTCCTGGGTCACTACATGCAAGGCAAAAACACCCTATCATTGTGCTATGACTCCAGCCTCATAGGTGACTGTAATCTTTTTGTCCCCTTCATCAATATTTTTTTAGGTGACGGTAACTTTTAAAAATAAAGATAAATAATGAAGACTATGTTTTTGAAGCAGAGGGACTTTCTCTAATTTACTGAAACCATGGCTAATTTGCCAAATAATTATGTTGTATGACAATAAAGAAGACCTTAGTAAATGTGTGGCCTTTCCCAGGTGTCCCTAGTACCCAACTCTTCGCAAGTGATGTTTGTATCTAATTTCCATCTTCCTAGAGAATGTTTGAAATCTACCTAAGTTCCTAAAGTCCTCTGAAGATTCAGTGGAAATTGGAAATGTCTTCTTCAAAGTGTTTCCTCCAGTGCTTTACTTGGTCTCTTAATGTATTGTTATTTTTTTTTTCAGCTTTTGAAGGTCTTTTGCCATCTCTGAAAGGTGGGAAGAATTGGTTATGGGCTTTATCTACAGTAGACGGCAGACAAAAGTGACAGACCTCATTCTCCATCCCTTTGACAAATGTATGCAAAGACACATTTGATGCTTACAGCATGTGTCAAGGGACTTAATGAATCAACTGACTGATGGTTAGAGTATATTGTATAGTAGAAGGACATTGCAATATGGAATGGGTCAGAATGACTAATAGTGGGAGCCAAAGAGAGTATGGCAGTCTTGCATACATGTGGCCTACAACTGGGTTCAATCTTTGGCATCTCACATGGTCCCCCAAGCATAGTCAAGATTAATTCCTGAGTCTAGAGATAGGAGTATAGTCCTCAAACAAACAAAAATGAATGACTAACTGTGGGTTAAATGGGAAAGCTTCACAGAAAGGTCACACCAAGTTGGGGTTTTGAAGTTCCCCCAAATTGTTCCAGAGGAAGAATAACTTTCTAGCAGTATCAGCAGCTAGATACCAATTCAGCTCCTCCTCTTGAGAAGTTAATAGTTGATAGTTTATCAAAGTTTTTAGGAGTGAGTCCAAAATTAGAAGGTTCTGGTAAAGGTATGTGTATGAACTTTATTATACAGTTTTTCTTAAAAAAAAAAAAAAGAATATCAAGGACCAGAGTGATAGTACAGTGGGTAGGCCATTTGTCTTGCGTATGGTCAACCTGGATTCAATCCCTAGCATTCTAGCTATTCCACTGAGTACTGCCAAGAGTAATTCCAAAGTGTAGAGCCAGGAGTGTCTCCTAAGCATCACTGGATATGGTACCAAACAAAATAATAATATCAATTAGAATGGAATAAACTTATAATGTTCAGAGGATAATGATCTTTCTAAGATAGAGAAAACTTGGGGAGGGAGCTGGAAAAAGCAAAAATAGAGTAGGGTGGGCACCTGCCTTATACAAGGCCATCATGGGTTTTATGTCTGATACCTCATATTGTGAGAGTCAATCCAATTACATCCAATCCCATCCAATCCCACCAGGAATGATCACTGAGCATGGGCTAGGAATAAGTCCTGAGCACAAGAGAATGTGGCCTAAAAACAAACCAAAAAACAAACCAAAAAATAGTGAACTTTTTTTTCTGATTTTGGGAGCTAGATATATCAGACAGTCCTTAGTAATTCATTCTGGCTCTGTGCTCAGGGGTCACTTCTGGAAAGACTCATAGGACCATATGTGATGCCAGGGATTCAAACTTGGATTGGCCTCATGCAAGGCATGTATTTTCATACCTGTTCTATCTCTCTGACCCCTCTATCTGACCCCTCTATCTCTTCTTCCCCATAAAATCACCCCATGAAAATTCCATAGTGAGGTTCAGAGGCTGTCAGGATGCTCAAGGGAGACTCAGGTAGGATGGAAAATTGGCTCGAATATCAGCAATCTTTGCTGGCATCCATGTTGTGTTGAAGTGCAGCCCATTGTTGTGCTTCTCATGAGGCTGAGAATAGAAACCCTGTAGAAGCAAAAGTCAAATACTTCTCTGGAGCTCTTGGAGTTTTTTGAAAACCCATCAGTGACTGTGACTCTGAACTTATTCTTTAACTTCTCAAAAGGTCCTTCCCCAGTCAAGCCAGTTAGACATAAAGCTCTTCTCTTCATGGGAAAACTAAGGGTTAAGTAGCTTTTAACTAATACTAATTTAGCTTGTAACCTGTCGATGTGTGAAACAAAACATGTACGAAACAAAATGCATCTAAGTCCTCAACTCTGAACTCCCAAGCCAGTCAAGATTAGACTTTTGAACATTGGATGGATAGTTGAGGTCAGAAGGTTCTTAGCGTCTATGGAAAATGGGATGGAAATTGCTTAAAAGTGGGATGATCCAAGGTGGCTCAGTTGTATAAAGAGCAGTGTACTTGGTGCCCTAGAACTGCTATAGGCACTGAGGCAAGATTCCTGCAGCTCTGTAGATGAGTCACCAGAGTTCTGGGGCCACAGTGGAATGTGTGCTCTATACTAGCACTGCCAGTAAAGTGTGTGGCCTCCAGGGAGCACACTGTGAACACCACTGGGACTTCCTGGGAGCACTACCAAAATGCATGTAAACAGCATAACACTAAGTCTGTAGTCCACAGTTGTGTGCAAGTACCTCCACTTAAGTGTCTAAGCCCCTGTGAGCACAGTGGCCATATGTATAAGCACCACAACCAAGAGTGTATGTTGGTCCTTTTTATGGCAAGAACAGCAAGATAAAGGGAAATAAGTGGGACTAAAAGTGGAAATATTGAATGAGACAATAGTATTCCTCGTAGATCTTCATCTTACAGAAGTGCAAACATCTAATTCAGAAAGATATTTGTACCCCTATGCTCATGGCAGCATTTTTTATACTAGTCAGAATAACTCATGACATGGACACACAACTGGTTAGACAATTTGGGGTATATGTACTCAGTGGAATGTTATTGAGCTAATAAAAAAAAGATGAAATCATGTCAATCTTGAGGTGATTATGCTAAGCAAAGTAAATTAGAAATCAACAGTTTTTGGAAGGTTCCTTTTGTAGGTGGGATATGGTAATCAAAACCACTGAAATCCTAAATCATAATACTTAGGCTTTGCAAAAAGAAATGGAATGATTATCAAAGGTAGTAGAGGTGGCTGGGAGGGAAGGACAGATTTGAACAATCAGATAATAGAAATGGCACTATATTTGGTGGTAGGTGTAGTTATTTATGTTTAAATATATGAGACTGTGTTTCTAAAATGTATACAGCATTTACTGTAAATTGATGCACTGTAAATTGATATCATTTTTGCATATGATCTCTACTCCTTAACTCACATATTTTATATTTTATTGTCACAATATACATCTTTGTAGGAAGGAGGATTGCCACACACCTGGCAGTTCTTAAGAGCTATTTTTGACTCTGCTAAGGTGGTGCTCAGATGCCTATATGCAGTGCCTGCTGGTGATCAAACCAGGGCTGACTGCATGCAAGGCAAGGCACTCTACCTGTTGCACTGTCTCTTCAGCCCTCCAGTCTGTCTTTATTATGTTTATTCATCTAAACATTAAAGTGTTTATAGTATTTTAATGCCCTTCTCCTTTAATCTTTATAGTTAATCCACTAAATAGGCCTCCTTATTAGAGTATTAGAGTATTCTAGAGTGTTAGAGTATTCTGAAAATTTATGATTCGTCAGTAATATGCTTTGCAATAGGGTTAATGTTTATGCTTTAGGTATATAGTGTTACTGCACCACACCCATCACCAACTGCCAAAGCAATTTTAATTAAAAAATAAATTAAAGGGGCTGGAGAGATAGCATGGAGGTAAGGCGTTTGCCTTTCATGCAAGAGGTCATCGGTTCGAATCCCAGCGTCCCATATGGTCCCCCGTGCCTAACAGGAGCAATTTCTGAGCATGGAGCCAGGAGTAACCCCTGAACACTGCCGGGTGTGACCCAAAAGCCACAAAATAAATAAATAAATAAATAAATTAATTAATTAAAACACACAATGATGGGGCTGGAGAGATAGCATGGAGGTAAGGCGTTTGCCTTTCATGCAAGAGGTCATCGGTTCGAATCCCAGCGTCCCATATGGTCCCCCGTGCCTGCCAGGAGCCATTTCTGAGCATGGAGCCAGGAGTAACCCCTGAGCACTGCCGGGTGTGACCCAAAAACCACAAAAAAAAAAAAAAAAAAAAAAAAAAAACACACACACAATGAAGTGTATTTTTTTCAGTTTTTATTTTGGGTGTCAAGGACTGAATTCTTTCACAAGAAGCATGCTCTCTGCCACAGTTACATCTTGAGTCTAAAGAAAGTTCTTTGTTGTGGGTGTTGAGCTATGCATTATGGGATCTGCGCAGCATCCCAGACTCTATGCACTGGGTGCAAGTCACACTTTCCCATCCCTGGTGAGGGCAACAACCAGACTGTCTTCAAACATTACTCATGCCTCCTGAAAGGACAGTTAATCCTGATGAGAAATACTGGTCTGGGGTATATACATCATGATCTGCAAAGTTGTTTACCTTGACTGAGGTCTCTACTGTAGGATATGGAAAAATAAAACCCAAGGGAACATCCCCAAAACACAGTTTTGTTTTTGATTTTGTCTTTGTTTTACTATTCACAAAAGGGAATGCTTTAAATAGCTGGTGACAGGGGCTAGAGCAATAGTACAGTGGGAATGGTATTTATTTGCCTTGCACTTGGCCAACCTAGGTTTAATCCCTGGCATCCCATACTGTTCCTCAAATCTGCCAGGAGTGATCTCTGAATACAGAGTCAAAAGTAAACCCTGAGAGCTTCTGGGTGTGGCCCAAAAAGAAAAAAAAAAAGAAAAGAAAACTGACTACAGATTACTCTTTAAGCTCCCTTGAAGATATATCTCACCACTTGCTTATCTCTTTATTTCTTTGCTTGTTTATTTCCACTCTAGAGAAGCCTGTGTTATCTCTTAGACATGTACTTCTCACTGTCTCTAAGTATATTTCAATAAAAACTATGTTGCTTTACCAAAAAAGAAGAGAAATAAATAAAATGAAAGCTTGACTATGATATATTACAAATATCACATCTCACCAGAAAGAATAATTACACACACAGGGTTATCCTCATGGCTTCTTAATACTGGTTTTGCTTTTAAATAGGAGGAATAGGATCTTTAGGTTAATTTAAAAGATTTTTTCCTTCAGAATTTTAAAATCATAGTATAGAGGGGCTGGAGCAGTGGCTAGCCTAGGATGGACCGCTGTTTGATCCCCCAGCGTCCCATATGGTCTCCCAAGCCGGGAGCCATTTCTGAGTGCATAACCAGGAGTAACCCCTGAGCGTCAACAGGTGTGACCTAAAGCCAAAAAATAAAATCATAATATAAATATATACACATATATAATGAAATTCGCATTCAAACCATTGTTCAGTAAATAGTGCTGAGTATAATCACACTGTTGAACAACTAGTCTCCAGAACTATTTCTTAATGTAAAACTTAAATTTTAATTAAACATCAAATTATATTCTCTCTTTCTCATGCTGTCTATGCCCTTCTGTCACTATGAACTGGTCTATCTACTCTAGATGCCTCAAATAAATGGAATCATACAGCATTTGACTTATTTCATTTCTCATAATGTTCTGAAAGTGCATTCATGCCGAATAATATTTTATTGTGTCTATAAACTACCTTTTGTTTTCCCATTCCTCTGTGAATGGCCATTTAGGTGGCTTTTGGCTATCAATGAATATTGCTGCTATGAATACAGGTGTGCAAATATCTTTTCAAGTCCCTGCTATAAGTCCAAAAGGATTGCTACATCATGTGGTGATTCTATTTTTCCTGTATCTTAAAAATATCCCAGGACTTTATTAGTCAGAGGATAAGAAGTCTACTGCCTTTAAACCCCTGACCTATTGTATCTTACCTTGAAACTTTATATTGCATCACTGATTATCACCATTTCATTTCCCTTGTTTTTCTTTCAATCCCTCTTGTGTACATGGACACCCTAAAATGTTGAGAAGCAGCATAAGGCAGTAATCAAATATATGGGGACATGGACTTAAGAAGCACCCAGGTGGTCATAAAGACCCATACCTTGAGCATCCGAGCTATGCCCCACTGCTCTCTGCTAGGTGTTTAATGTGGCCTTCAGAATGCTCTCTTGGGTGATTCAGAATGCATTTAAGGGTGGGTGAAACTTCTAATTTACTTATAAATATTTCAGTTCTGTATTGACATTCTTAGAATAAGAAGACAGGAGAGCAGAAAAGCAATATGTTGAAAAACCTGTATCTATGGATACTGCTTCTTCCCCTCCCCAAATTAGACTGAACCCTTCCCAAATCTATGTGATCCTGTTTGTGAAATTACTGACTCAGGACCAAATCTTGACCATCTAAAACTGAGGTATGTAAATGAGATCCCAAAGGCTGAGAGAGGAACAGAGACAGACAGGCAAGACTCTCTGGACATCAAATAAGTGGAGTGGAGGGGAATCTGAGGAAGGTGATCATAAGTCCTAGTCCATACTGAATTATCATGTTAAATCATTTTGTAAGCCAGAGATTCTTTTGCTGAAAGTCTGGAGGATGAAGAGTCAGCAGAGATAATGGAATGCATAGGAACTGATGCCCCAGCAGGTTAGACTCGAAGGTAGAGAAATACATGGAAACGAGACTGGTCTTGCTGTTTCACATTTTTTAAAAAGAAATCCAGAAACACCAGTTCTTCCAAGCTAGTGTAACTTAGATTGAACTAAGCTGTCAGAAAATAAAGAATACAGGGCAACATTCATTCATTCACTCATTGAGAAATAGAGCTGTTAAGAGCCAAGAATGTAGTGCTGATCAAAACCAGACTGAAAAAGTGGCTGTACTTTTGCATTTCCTCTAATTCCTGGGCAAAGCTGAACACATTGGATGCATACTGTAAATTGATCTATTATTTTACTTGCTTTCATCCCTTCATTTTTATAGGAATATTTCATAGAGGCTCCGCGCTGTTGAAAGACTTGCAGCACTGTGCGTCTCCTCAGTGTGGGAGTGACATTTCATGCTGTGACATCACGGATGCATGGCCAGCCTGCCTTCCATTTTTCAATAAATGTCTGAATGTGTTTAACAGTAGTGATAAGTTCTATGCTGGAATCACTCTTTTCCTCTGAAAACAATCCATTGTTACTGACTCAATTCATTTTTTTTCTGCTTCCTTACCCCTGGGAACTTTTCCTGGGTCTCTTTCATTTGGATCTCATAGAGAGAGAGTTTTTCACTTTGGGAGACCAAGATTTTCTTCTGTGTCTGAAGAGGGATCTGGCTCTTTTTCTATCCCCTCATCACCCCTGGGTTTGGGTCTCTTGTGTCCCAGCTTAAGGAGTCAATTTTGATTTCTTATCTCACAGGATTTCTTTCCTTTTGTTGCCAAAGCTATATTCAGCATGTCTCAGTGAGCAGATAATAATCCTAGACCATGAGTTTATGTTCTTCCACTCATTGGCCTGAGTTTTTTGCTGGGTTGAAAGAGAGCCTAGCAGGGCCACTGCGGAGCTGTGTGTTACCCTCTTTTCTGAGAGACTGGGCTTGAATGTATGTTGACAGCCTTTCCCAGAACCCTTCTCTGTCTATGTTATTAACACCATGGCTGAGTTTACAAAGACTAGAGAAGAGCAACTGTTGGTTTTGGGGGACCCTGAATTCTGTATGTGCACAGTTTTCTTTTCAAGCATTCTTAGATGTGGAATTGTTGCATCTGAGAGAATGCAGAATTTTATTTTGATTTGGAGGTCACACCTAATGGTAGTCAGGGCTTGAGCTCAGAGTACCAAGATTACAAACTTAGTTAACTTCATTCAAGGCAAGCACCATTCCTGCTATATTATGTCTCCAGCTCTTAAGACTTTAGAATTTTAACACCAACATTAGGTTTTGTAGACTTGTAACATTACAGAGGCCAGAGAGATAGCACAGTGGTAGGGTGTTTGCCTTGCAAGTAGCCAGCCAACCCAGGATAGATGGTGGTTTGAATCCCAGCATTCCATATGGTCCCCCAAGCCAGCCAGGAGTAAAGTGACCCAAAACCCCCCCAAAAAATAAATAAATAAAAGAAAGAATAAAAAGAATTATAACATTACAGTTATTTCCTATCAGCATTTCTAAATATTATTACAATATATAGTGTGTTATGTGTTAAAATATAACTTAACTATAGTACAATAAAAGCTACTTTAATTTGGCATTATTTTGATTGGTAGTGGGACTTAATTTTTTGTTTTAGAGAAGTATCAAAGTTATGTACTTTAATGTACAGTTAAATATTAGATTGTATAATGGACATTCTGCATCTGTATTATTCTTGCATGCTGGTCTCTATCTGAAGCAAAACTTAAGTTTCCAGATAGTTTGATATACTCTTGCTATCATTCTTTGAGAATTGGGTCTAGACTTGGTTTATGATGACATTTGTTTAACGATATTGGGTTGCTGAAGTTAATCCTTGAAAATTTTCTCTTTTTTGCTTCTTGATATTACAAGAGGTTATATGAATCAGTTCAAATGAGTTTTATGGAAATATGTGCCATTGTAATAGGGACCATATTTTATTTTGAATCTAAAACTGGGATTTCTGATTTTATGAGAATGAGTCATATTTATAGGAACAATGGGATGGGATATTTGAAATGTGGGCTGTAATGTTAAATTCAAGATATTATCATTCTAAGAGCCAGCATGTCTCATATTTTGTTTCTAGGCTGTGAGTTCCTCAAAATTTCATCCCTTGCAGAAACTACTCTCTGTTAAAATAAGCTGAGAAATGTTGACGGGCTCTGTGTTACTCTATTTTTAACTTCTCAGGACTTTTCAGATTTGAATGTGCATTATTGATTTCAGAAGAACTATATCTAAGTAGAGTTTCCAAATAAAACCTTTTAGGAGATGATGAGAAGGCAGTTGGGAGACAGTAACTTCTTGTTTTTTGTTTTGTTTTTGTTTTTGGGCCACACCCAGTAATGCTCAGGGGTTACTCCTGGCTATGTGCTCAGAAATCACTCCTGGCTTGGGGGACCATATGGGATGCTGGGGATCAAACCGAGGTCTGTTCTAGGTTAGCGTAGAGTAAGGCTTACACCCTACCGCTTGCACCACTGCTCCGGCCCCGAGACAGTGACTTCTGTCATATAAAAGAATCCAGACCAGGGTCAGGGACATAGTTCAGTAAAGCTCAGTGGGTTTGATCCCTAGTATCACACATGCCAGTGTCTAATTCATACCAGGAATAATAGTTAGAAATATTTTATTGGAATTATTAAAAATTTATAAACTCACACTTTTTGGAGGTTAAAATCTAGAAATGTATTTTAAGTTGTATATGTTAATATTCATATTAATATATGTGAAGGCGATCTCCTTCCCTCACCGCTTTTCTTTTCCCATGTTTTTCCTTTGGTCTTAAAAAAACAATTGCATTAAACTCTCCAGAGAGAAATAATGACATAACTGAAAAATGTTTGTGTGTGTATATGCACATGTATGATTGAGATAATGCTTGATGTGGAAATGAATGCTTATTGTTGTTCAGAATAGCTTCTTTAGGGGGTTGGAGAGACAATTTTGTAGGTAGTGCATTTGTCTTACATGCAACTTGGTATGGTTTCCAATGCCCGGGAGGGTCCCCGAAAGTCTGCCAAGACTGACCTTTGAGTATAGTACCAAGAATAAGCCCTAAGAACTGAGGGGTGTGGACCCAAAACAAAACAGAATGAAAAAGCTTTTTACCCAAATAATGATAATACAAGCAGTCCCATTGACACTTTTTGTTTGTCATTTCTTAGTCTTCAATATAGATTAACACCACTGTTTATTGACTCTTTTGTACAAGGTCCTGAACTGAGGAAGGAAGATAAGTTAATTTTCTTGGCTTCAAAAAATATAGACATTAGATGAAGTAAAAGACAAGACCAATGAAAACTGAGAGGAAGTAGGATATTTAATTATCAATTAAAAATCTTAAGAAAATGCTGATTTATGATTGGAAATCAAATACACACACTTGGCTATAGGAGAATAGGAGATGGAAAGGGAAGGAAAGGGCATGTGAGTTGAAGGCTTTGAAGGCTTAAACTATTCTGAGTTGGAAACTATTCCTGCTTTGGAAACAAAAAATCTGAGTGAGAGAGAGACAGAGAGAGAGAGAGAGAGAGAGAGAGAGAGAGAGAGAGAGAGAGAGAGAGAGAGAGAGAGAGAGAGAGAGGAGATTTATACGAATGTATCAGAGTCTGCTTTCCTATACCTACCCTTCATTACTGTTGATATTAAGACAATCATCTCTACTATATTACTTTTAGGAAACAGGAGGTAAGGCTTTCATGTGACCAACTCTGGGAACTTCCTTTATTTTTGGTGAAGATGGTATTTGAGGCATATCTAGTAGTGCTTAGGAATTATTCATGACTGGGTTCAGGGGACTGAATGTGGTGTTGGATATTGATCTCTAGTAGGCCTTATGCAAGGCAAGTCTCTTAAGTACAGCTTTAGCTCTCTGACCTTAATCCTTCTTCTAATTGCTCCATTTTAGAGGAAATTGAGATTTGAACTGGCTAGCATGGAGAAGTTGCAGTAGGGACAACTTGTAAGTGGCATCTCTGAGTAGAAGCCAAAGGAGATGATTCTCTGGCTGCTAAGGTGCTTGTAAAGTGGGGTAAGGTTCCCCCTGGGTCTTTGTCATATCATTCCTAGCCCAAATTCTTTCCCTATCTTTTCCCCTAGAACATTCCTTGTTCCTATTCTTCTTCTCTGTCTTTCTTTCACAAGACATTGAATATATACATCCTTGGAGGTATTCACCTGTCCACTCCTTATCGGTCAAAATCTTGATTTCATTGCTGCTCTTCTTTATGCCTTATTGAAGATATTTTCAAAAGACTTAGTGGTACGTCTTTAAATAATTTCCAGAAGCCAAACTGAAGACATATAAAGATAAACAATTGCTATTTAAGCCAACCAGGAAGCTGTAATAAGAATTGGAGCTTTCATTTGGCCAAGATCTATAGCTGATGCTATCTCAGCTTCATGATGCCACTAGGGGATGGACAGCACAAGGTACAGTTAAGTGGGGAAGCAACTTAGCCTACCTACTTACTAAAGGCAGCCGCAGGGCCAGAGAGATAGTATAACAGGTAGGGTGCTTACCTGGCAAGCAGCTGACCTGGGTTCCATGGCCTGCATATCAGAGTGATTCCTCAGTAAAGAGCAAGAATAATAACTCCTGAGAACTGCTGGGTGTGTACCCCAAACATCCCTAGCTTTCCAGCAATCTCTTCGAAGGGAGAAAATTTGTTTGGAGCTTGGAAAGGCTTGAAGCTACTCCTCTGAGTAAGGAAGAAACAAACCCGCGGGGGATGCAGGATGCAAGGCAGGCCAGCAGCTGTGAGCTTATCTCACCAGGGTGGAAAATACAGCCCCCATAACCTATTTTATATTCTGTTTGTACAGCACGCACATTTTTAATGCATGTTTTTATTTTAGTTTACAGGCCTTTCTCCCCTGCACAACCAGAGATTATTCCGAGACACCCCTGCCTGCCCTCTCTCTGATGTGTGATGTCAGATACTGAATGTGTGGAAAAGCCTTTGAACAGTTTTATTTCTGTGGCTGAACCCATAAAGTTGTTCCCTTGATTGACTGTGGGTGTGCACGCCAGTAACAAACGAGACGTGGCTCTGTTCTGATGGACTCGCAGAGAGTGTTTGTATACTTAAAGGAGAAGAGATCTATCAAAAGTCTGGCACCTACTGTTTAATTTTATAGTTTTAAAAACAATGCCTGAAGTGGTTGAGCTAGTTTAGGCTGACTTGCTGTATTTTCTTCATGGCCTTGTATATCAACAGTTTATGACCCGACTTTCATCATCCGATGGGTGAAATCTCACAAAGCAATCTACTGTTCTCACTGATTTGTTCTTTTTTCGTTTGGAAAAAGGGAATGTAAAACGAAGCAAATTACTGATATCACGAGTTGTGGTTGTGTTGCTGTTGTTTGTATCCCCAAGGATCCAAAAATGGAAGAATGCTCCAAATAATTAGGGTATCCTGACCATTAGAATCATTCAAATCTACTATTACTTTATCTATCGGAAAGCTCAGTTTGGGTCTGGCTTTGGAACCTTACAGAGAATAGCTCCTTTGCCAAATCATCTCAACTTTCGTTTAATTCTCATTTTTCAATTCCTTATCAAAGTTGAGCATTGAATTGTTTCAGAGGCTAGCCTTTGGAGTTCCACACCGGAACCTAAAAATCCCCGTAAAAGTTGCATTGGGGAGACACTATGGAAGTACTTGAGAATGGGGGACAGACAGGGTGGCTTCCTACAGGTTTCCCTGTGCAGAGACCCTGTGTGCTGGCTGAAGCCTTTGAAGCACTGCCAAAATCTGGCAGGCCCCGCCCTTTTAGGTGGAGTGTCACCCCAGGGGGACCCAGTGGAAAAGGAGCAGATTATTAGACTGGGAGGGACAGGAAAAGGAAGCTTCCGAAGGAGAGAAGAATGAGGGTCATTGGGCCAGTGCCTGCAGGGAGGGGTGCACTGATTGTACTATGAATGCAGGGAGGGGTACAAGGTCATAGCTGGCTCAGGGGTGGCTAGTCAGGCCCAGGGAAGGGGAAAGTGCTGGGCGGGGCTTGGGAAAAATGAACCACATAGATGCAGGAAAGCAGGAGGGAAATGCAGGGACAGAGCCAGCACACTGCAGTCTGGAGTCAAGGGTCAGCCCGCTGCATGCCATGCTTATTCTTGCTTACTACCTGCTTCGAGAAAAAAAAACAAAACAAAAAAACCTGTCCCTTGATGGTGAAGGTAAAAGGAACAGTTCTGCACAATTTCCTTGGTTTCTTTGTTGGGTACTCAAGAAATACTTACTACAAATAAGTGATCTATAAACCTAACCAAGTTAGGGGGTCCTGAAACTTTGTGGTTGGTTTTCTGAGCTTCAGGGCCTGGAGGCCAGTGATGATTACCAAATGGCCTACAAAAGAGAAGGAGTTTCAAGGTAATGGGGTTACATTTAGCATTTTTTTTTTTCTTTTGATGGCTTTGGTGTCCCATTTGATATATAAAGTGAAGTCAGGATAAACATGTGGAAAAAATACATTGTCAGAAAAATACGGTACAATGTCCTCCATTCCTATGAAGTTAGGACTTGGCCGAAAGGAGAGCTTCCATTTGTAGAAACACACAAATACCTATATGTGTTTGCTTTCTTGAAATAATTGCCCAGCCCAGATCCTTAGACTCTCTGAAACCCAATAAACGAAACAAGAATTAAATTCCTTCTTGTTCCTTCACTGACCCTAGCTTGTTGCCTTCTCTCTTGGACCCTCAGTGTTTCCATATGTGAAATGGGAGGAGTCCTGCCTGAGGTTTGGTGCTTGAAGTCTAGTTTACCAGGGTCAAGGAGCACTGCCTCATGTTGCTTTCTGAGCAATCCTTAGTAGCAGGGCAGTTTCCAGAGAGTAAAAGGTGAGTCCTCCGGAATATCAGCCACATAGCAACTTCCTGGGCAAGCACACTCTTGCCCTCTTAATCTTTTATTTGTTTGCTTTTTTACGTTGGGGCCTCCCTAGCAGTGCTGAGGACCACCAGGGCTCCACACATGCTGGGGTAGTAGGGATTCAGCCTGCACCCCCAGCATACCAGGCATGCAATCCAGTTCTGAGAGCAAGAGACTTGCTGGCCCCTAACCCTCTTCTTCCTGAAAGCCATTCTTTCTTTTGCAAGTTTGCTTGATTTCTTTTTCCCAATTTACCTTTGAGGGCTGGAGGCTACTTGGAAGCCAGTTTGCTCCTGTCTCTACTGCCTTTCCAGGACCCAATTGCATGTCCAGCTTCCTATCCACCACCACACATTATCTGAAATACTTGCAGGCAAATGCCAACTAACTCCTGGATTGCCCCCTGTAACAAACTCCATTTGTCCCTGCCCCATATGCTTCCTCCTGGCACGCAAGCACCTTCTAAGTGTTTTGTTGAAATGAGAGAAAAGTGGGGGTTTGGGGGTGTGGAAGGGAGACTGTCTGGGAAGCTGTTTAGGTACTAAGAGGGACCCCTGGGCACAGACTTAGTGTTTCCATGTAGTTGTGGCTGCTTTGATGCTCCAAAGACAGGGACCTGGTGTGTGTGTGGGGGTTCCCTATGGACCTTCACACCCCCAAACAGGTGGCTGCCTCCCCCACAGCCCAGGGAACTTGGGTGACAGACAGACACCAGAAGGCAGAGTTCTGAGCCATTCTTTCAACGTGGCAGAACGCAGTGCTTTCAGTTTTCCTGGAAGCCGAGCAGGTAAGTTCATCTTGGAAGCGTATGTGTGAGAGCTCTGAGTGAGAGAACCCCAAGATTCGAAGTTAAAAATGTAATGTTGTTGGTGGAAGCATATTAAATAAGGCAGCAAGTCATTTCTAGAGTAAATAGCAGCCTGATCCTGCTCTCGGCAAAGTGTGGCACCGATACTCATAGCCGGTTTTTTTTTTTTCCCCTTGAACTTGGGATCCCTGTATATCACAGACAAGTATCAAATCCCAAGATTCAAATCTGTTACTGAAAGCATTCCAGAAAAGCGGGGAGAAGCTACCAATTTGTCATCTGTTACAAAATTTCATAACCTTTCTTTTTTGATATTCTTGTACTATTATTCACTCCGATTCCAGTACCATGCCAAATTTGCGCCTGTTCATTTTTTTTACTCTGTGCAGGACTGTGGTCTCTGTGCTCTAAGCAGGGACTGGCCAACTGACTTAACAATGCAGAAGTTGCTCACGCTACAGTCTTGAGTCAGGCTTTCCGTGGCTTGAAGCTGGCTATTTTGAGGGATGGTCAGGAGGAAAGCTGTTTAAAATCCTGAATTATACCTCTTTGCCTGGGTGGTCTTTCTCTGTTGAGATTGTGGTCAGGGAAGCGGGTGGGGGGGGCAATTGGAGCAAACCTCTGATGTCACTTCTTGCATGAGGTTGGATGGAGAAGAGGCAGCTTCGTCTCCCCAATTTGCCAGTTTTTTATTGCTTTCCATAGAGCAGAAGTAGCTTGGAAAGATTTTGAATTCTGTTTTTCATGGGATATGCAAATGCATATTGAGGAATGCTGGTAATGGGCTCATCTTGGGGTGTTGGAATAAGGACTCAAGTGCATAGAGTTTGTACTGTGTTTAATGAAGTGAGTGGAAAGGCTGCCAGGTCAGATGGGCACCCCGGGGTGATTTGGCTGTTTATAGGTGACGATTCTTGAAGACATCAGCTTCCTTGAAAAGTCTTATTTTGAGGGTTTCAGCAAATTTCAGCTCAATATTTAGTTAACACAGACGAGTCATTATGGAACATGTTAATTCTGTTTTTCCATTTTTATACAATCACTCTAACATTTTCATTTTCAAATACAATACTCTTTCAGGTTTTTGCTCCGAAGCCTTTTTTTTTTCCCCCCTAACTTTCTATTTCTAGTTCAATATTTTCTGCCACCCAGACATCAACAGATGGACAGGGACATTTCAGTATCCCCCTCCCACCCCCAGCCCCCAAGTTCTCACAAGCCACACACACACACAAGTGCCGAGTTCCGCCTGGCTGCTTGCTTCTTGGCAAGGGCCTTTGATTCCTGAAATGCTCAGAGCAGACTGAAAAAAAAAAAAAAAAAAAAAAAAAGAAAGAAAGAAAGAGAAAGGGGGGAAAAAAGCATTTCTCAGGTGAGCCTGTCCACGAATTGTTTTCTCCCCTTAAAACAGTTTTCTTCTGGGGCCGGGCGGTGGCCCTGGAGGTAAGGTGCCTGCCTTGCCTGCGCTAGCCTAGGACGGACCGCGGTTCGATCCCCCGGCGTCCCATATGGTCCCCCAAGCCAGGAGCGACTTCTGAGCGCATAGCCAGGAGTAACCCCTGAGCGTCACCGGGTGTGGCCCAAAAACCAAAAAACAAAAAAAAACAAAAAAAAAAAAAACAGTTTTCTTCTGCTCTCCCTGCCCCCGACCAATTGTGATGGGAGATGGGATTCAGATCTTTGCTAGAGTTTCATCAGGGCCCCCTCAGAAACGCTCTCCTTTTGGTCTGGGGGTCCTCTCCTAGGGGTTTTGATGTCTTCTCCTCAGGTTTGCTGGCTCTAATAACGGAAATAGCAAAAAATGTCAGCCGACTACTGTCTGCATGTCGGCACTAGTCCAGGGAGTTTCAAAGGGATGTTTTATTGATTCTGTAATAGCACAGTAGAATGGACAAGCTGAACTGAACCTTGGGGGTAGGAAAGTCCCGGCCCCACCAGCAGCTCCCACATGAACCAGGGTTTGGATAGAGCTCATGAAAGCAGTTGGAGCTCAACTTGAAGTCTGTACTTCACTTTGCTCTGATGTGCCCTTCAAGTTTCTTTTGTGTGATGGAATGGCCAGGCCACATCTCAGAGTAGGGATTTCAAGTACTTAATGCCTTCGAATCTCCCGAGTTACTGTTTTACAGTTACAGCTGCTTCTTGAAGGGTGTTGTCAAACCTTGAGCCTGAAAGACAATTCCTACAAGAGCCCTATTAGGAAAATGGACTCCCAATAGGAATTGCTCATAAAAGAAAAACCATAAGGTAGGCCTCTGAACAAGAATCATTATGATACAGTAGCCCATTCTGCTAATAAGCTGATTGCTTTCCAAACCTAAGGGGTGATCCAAGCTGTTTTGCCAAAACAATTGAAAAGAGCTCTGTAAATTTTTACTGCTGCCATATTTTGCACTGGCATTTGTATTTGTACTGTTCTTGTTAGAGCAGGAAACAATTGGAACAATGGCATTCTTAAAATAAAAAAGGAATTGTGGATGGGACCATGTGTTACTTGAAGTTTGAGATAGAAAGAGCTGACTGATTTTTTTTTTTTTCAGATTGCTTCCTCAGATCTCCCTGATTGCTTCTCTCTTTGGAGGGATTGCTGGGTCTTTGCTGTGCTCATCTTTCTGAGGGTAAAGGGAATTTGAATGCATACATCTCACTTTCTTATGAGAGGAAAGAGACAATTGCCTCCATTAAGTAATATTTGGTGGCATGATTAATTGATATGGTACTGGTTCTGAAGGTGGGACTTTTTTTTTTTTTTAACTTTGAGGAATTCTCCTGTTTTTGTTGCTAGTCTTCACTTTATCAGAAAGATTGATAAACTATTTCTGTTTGATTTCATCATTTTCTGGGACTTAGGCACCAGTTTCCAGATACCTGGAAGATACCTTTCTAAGGATTTTTCCCTTGCTTCCAGACCCCTGAACATGCATTTCTAGAATTAGCTTTGCCATATTTTCTTTTCTCCTGACTTGCTTTCCTTCTGAATTTCCTACTAATCTATTTCCTATCAATTTCCTCTCTCTACCTTCTGTCTGATTTCCACAAATTCTATGTACTTTTTGTTCCTCTTTCTTCATGTTGCTATAGTATTGGACCTAGATTGCTCCCAACTCATCCTTTCAATCTACACTCCTGCTGGGTTCCTTCTCTTATTCAGGCCTATGATCCATTTTTCCCAAGTTATTGTGGTTATGGTATCCTGTAATTGATAGCCTGACATTCTCTATGTCTGTCAGAATAACTTAAATCTTGTTGCATGTACTTGTTCAGAAATTTCAGTAACTCCTTTCAGTAACAAAAGGACCCCACCCTTGAGCCTGGCATCTCAGGTCTGTGATTTCCAAGCAAAGTTCCTTGCCATCATGGTTTTTTAGCTCTCCTAATTCCCTTTTCATGACCTCCACTGTTTCCACAGCTTTCCTTAATAATCCAGAATATTGCAGGGTTCTTGTCAGTGTGCTGCTGCTTCTTTCATTCTGTGGGAAATTTTTTTCTCTCTTTTATTCATGTTGTATTTATTAGTTTGTGTATTCTTCAGTCATTGATTCCTGTATTTGTGCCAGACTCAGGATTATGGATATATGGCAGTCCCTCAAATAGCTGTGGTTTCTGCCCTTTCATGGTCTTTCAAGGGAAGAATCACATAATAAATAAACCAAGAAACATATAAGAGTATATTGAAGTAATCATATAAAATAAAAAAGGTTTTGAAGTAACAAGTAAAAGAATGGAGGCTATTTTAGTTTGCCTGGTCAGAGAAGAAGGTCAGAGAGACAGTTTTAAGTGCAGGTTTAAGGGATCAAAGGGAGGCCACCATATATAGAGCTGAGAAAAGTGCTTTCTAGGTAGATGGATCAGCATGTGCAAAGGCTTTGAGTGGAGTGAGCATGGGTCTTAAGTGAACTCAGACTCTTGTCCTTCATCTCTTGGAGTTTTTATTTTTATTTCATGGGTTCACAATATTCTTCCTCTTGCTAGGAACCATATAGTTAGTTGGCCAGCTCTTCTCTACCTATCTTGTGCAACACAGTGGTCTTGTTGAATTGATTGATTGAGTTTCTCTTGAGTTTGCAACACAGAGGCTGTTTACTGTGAATCTCTCTTCTCCTTATTGTTTTCTAAAGTAGAAACTTCATCTGAGAACCTGCTGATTAATTGGGGATTACTGATTGACAATGCTAATATCATTAAGAAAACAGTTTAAGTTTTGCCAACAATAGGCTGATTCCTTTCCTTTGCTTGCCCGTTTGTCTGATTTTTAAGGAATTCAAAAAATCTTTGCATTCCTTAGACTTTTCTGCTTTTCCAGAGAATGTCTTCATTTTCTAATTTCTGAAGTTTCTTCTTAGGAGTTTGTCTCTATTATTGTCATCTTTTACTTTCTCCTGGGATCAGAGAACTGGCATGCTCTAAGTTCATACTTGCTCTTGGAGTTTATACTAGGGTTTTTCCAGTTCTGGGCAGAAACTTGAGCAAGCCAGTGTGTTGGTCAGAACCAGCTGGATTTAAGACACCGATAGTCTTGAACTGGCCACACATTGGTGTGGTTCAGTAATATATTGGTGTCTGAATGTGGTTGTGATCTTGGAAATCTGCTTAGATTTTGAATAAGTTAGTAGTGACCCTTCGTGCTGAGTGGATGTCATAGTGGAACAAAGAATGAGAGAAGTGTAGAGATCTCCATAAATGTCAGATATTCTTCTTTTTTTTGGTTTTTTGGTTTTTGGGTCACACCGAGCAGTGCTCAGGGGTTACTCCTGGCTCTACACTCAGAAATCGCTCCTGACAGGCTCAGGGGGCCATATGGGATGCCAGGATTCGAACCACCGTCCTTCTGCATGCAAGGCAAATTGCCTTACCTCTATGCTATCTCTCCAGCCTCGTATTCTTCTTCTTTAAAAAGTAGTTTGGGGGCCGGAGCAGTGGCGCTAGCCGTAAGGTGTCTGCCTTGCGCGTGCTATCCTAGGACAGATCACAAATCAATCCCCTGGAGTCCCATATGGTCCCCCAAGCCAGGAGCGATTTCTGAGTGCATAGCCTGGAGTAACCACTGAGCATCACTGGGTGTATCCTCTCCTCCAAAAGAAAGTAGTTTGGCTACCTTGCTCAAATGAAATCTTATTTAAGTGCTCTCCTCTCACCTTTTACCATAGACAAAGTTTAGTATGGTGGTTGACTAGGGGCGTGAATTCAAAACTCTTTTTTTTTTCATTCAACAGATATTAAGAACTCTTTTTGCCAGGGATTCTGGCAGGTGCTATTTTATACCAAGAAGCTTAGTAGATCTCAGAGCAGCTACTCCTGGCTCCCCATTTTCTACATCATAATGTCCCGTTGGAGCAGAGCTTGAAATGCAGTCTAAAGTAACATGAGGACATCTTCATTAATTTCTTTTTTTTTTTTTTTTTTTTGGTTTTTGGGCCACACCCTGTGACGCTCAGGGGTTACTCCTGGCTATGCGCTCAGAAGTCGCTCCTGGCTTGGGGGACCATATGGGACACCGGGGGATCGAACCGCGGTCCGTCCAAGGCTAGCGCAAGCAAGGCAGGCGCACCTTACCTTTAGCGCCACCGCCCGGCCCCATCTTCATTAATTTCTTACATTTACAATTTAGACTTTCTTATTGAAAGTCCATTTTCAATTAATACAAACTTAAAATAATGCCTTTTGTCTTTTTTTTTCTCTGTAAATGCTTAGTATATAGCACTTACTATATGCTGTGTATGTAAACATTTTAATGGGATTATTATGTTGCTGACCCTACCCTGATCGATGATTGTGCCCTACCCTAGGGTGTGACCTGGCATTCTGCCCTCACCCTAGGGTGATACCTGATTCTGCTCCCACCATTGGGTGGTACCTGATTCTGGGGGATAAAAGCAAGGGTCTGTGGAAGGCTGGGGGCTTTTTGGCTGGAACTGATACTGAGGTATTTGGGCTTCAGTCTTGCCCTCCGAATAAAGCTAATATTTTCACAGGCCTGACTGTCTGCGAGCTGTTTACCCACCGATTTACCTCAGAACCACCAGCTGAACAAGTGCTTCGAACTGGAGGGGAAAGACCTCATCCTCCATCCCTCTATCAGTCAACCGCTTCAGGGGCTGACTTGCAACAACTATATGCTTTCTCTTCTGCCTAGAAAGATCTCTTTCTTCCTCAATTATTCTTTACCTCTCACATTTGGCTGTCACCTTCCCCCAGCCTAGAGATTTTTTCCATCTGGTTTCTCTAGTTGGAGTGTTGGCCTTTTGAAGGCAAAGACCCTGTCTTCTCGAGTTTCACTGAGTTTACAAGTGTAAGCCCTTGGTTCTTGAGTCCAGAAGACCAGCTTTCCAATGGTCTTATATTGATGGAGCTCCTTGGGTGTGCATAAAATGAGTAGCAATTTTGGATTAGGGATATTTGTAGGATTAATTTATCATTTAACTACCAGTTGTATCCATAAACAGATTAAGATACAATTGAGCAGGGATTTAACAGACAATCAAGACTCTTAGGCCCAGCATTCTCAGAAATATCACAACTTCAGCAACAAGAAAACCAGAAAGAAAGCTGATCTATGTCTGGAAGCACAGGGATGGATGTCTGTCTCAGCTTGCTTCTTTATCGATAGCATTGAAGGTGACAGAGACGACTGTGGACAACACGTGTGTGTCCACCCAATACTTGGATGTTACTAGAGCTGATGGACATTTTCTTCATTAGGGCTGGAGAGGGAATTAAGGATCTTCCACTGCAGAGAAGAGGAGCATCTCTGTGCCATGTCTGACATCATTGTCCCTTCTTCTGTATTGTTCGGTCAACTTATTAAATCATATCTTAGTCTTTCTTGATTGTTGTTGGTTGTTCTTAGAGACTTTGGGATATATTTAGGATCACATATAAAATCTGAATATCACTGAAGATACCCCAAACTCAACTAGGTCCTATGTAAATTGGAAAGGTGGGCTGGTTCGTTCCAGGATTTCGGCACCAAAAAGAAAAAGAAAAAAGGAAAGGTGGGGAGTACGTGTGTGTGTGTGGGGGGGGGCTGTTATGAAGGAAAAAATGACAAAATGCTGGACACCAGAAAATGTCTGTGAAGGTACATAGGCCAATGGGGTGGCCCCTTATTGGGGCTCTTGTGCCACTGCTGCCCCAGAGCTTATTCTGAGGGTCTCTTTGGGCCAATTTGAGATGTCTGTGCATGCCAGCAAGAAAGGAGGCTCTCCCTGTGCTCACTGAAGCTGCTCTAATCCCGGATGTCCTCTAAAGCTGAGCAGCTTGTGAGGGAAGGCAGAGGGCACACCTTTAGGACTAATGTGTTTTTCCTTGGCAGAAATCCAGGAGGAGTTTCTGTCTTTGGCAAAGGAACAGCACCACTGGGCTTTTGACTAGGATGTTTGGAGTTCCTGGGTCGGTCTTGGAAGTGGAAGCCAGGATCCTTCTGCCATTGGAGACATGCTTGGACTTGCTCCGAGATGAGTTTGGCCAGTTGCCCCAATACTCTCTCTCTCTCTCTCTCTCTCTCTCTCTCTTTCTCTCTGTCTCTCTGTCTCTCTCTCACACACACATTCTTCATCTGTAAAATGGGCTTAATAACACGAATTCACAGGGCTTGTGTGGGTTCATAAATTCACCCTCAGAAAGCATTTTGAAGACATTATGCTGTTTGAAGGTGTTGTAACTAGGCATGGCAAGAGGTGCTGCCATCTTACTTTGTTTGGTGTTCTTATGACCACTGGGGACTCAAAGGCTTCTGATTCTGGCTTGCATTCTGGTAATGGCTCTTACCTTGCTCTTCATGAGACTGTTTTGTTTCTAAATATCTTGAGTTAGACTCTGGGACTTCTTTTCATTTATACTTTGCTTTTTCTTCATCTGTGATGAAAGGAAAGGTGCAGCTTTATGTGAGAGAGTATACCAACCCATAATCTGTAGGCTTCTTTATTTATTTATATTTTTCAGTGTTTGGGTCACACCTGGTGATGCTCAGGGGTAACTCCTGACTCTGCAATAAGGACTTGTTCCTGGTGTTGCTCAGAAGACCATATGCCAGGGATGCAAACCAGCTCAGCCTCATGCAAGGCTTACCCACTGTACTATCTCTTCAGCCCTCAACTGCTTTTATTTAAAGAGTGATGTATCCCACTACTTTAAAAGGCATAAAGAGAAGCCAGTTATTACTTTCCCTCTATTGAAGTTTGGTCCTAGATCCTTCCTCAAGGTTCAGTCTCTGCAATATCCATTAATTACTTCTACATAAAATAGGAACTTTTTTGCAACTTCAACACTTACTCTTTGGCTCTCTACCTAACTCTTTCACGCTTGATATGCCTTTGAAATAGGTTGTGAGCCCTGCTCAAGGGGCATATTCCTCTGTTATGGGAATCCCAGACCACAGTGGGAGTGTGAGAAGAAAGAGGCACTCTATGCTCACTCCCCAAAAGGGTAGATGGCAGCACAGCAGCTCACATACCATCACTATCACCCATCACTGTCACGATCACTTGTCACTGAATGCTTAGAAGACAGGAAAAGTCTTTCTCTGTGCCCCCCACACACAGTCCTGTGACTACTGAATTATTTTATATAATATCAAAATTGCCAGGTGGTTTCTGTTGTAGAACTTGAAGCACTGGTACATTTTCTCCTTATCTGTATATATTTTTCTACCAGCAGTAAAAAGTGTATAGTTCTGGGTTGGGAAGTTGGTGTTCACTCTCCTTTCCTCTGTATTGTCTCCACGCTCACTCTTGCTTTTTGACTTGCTTTAGGCATCATCCCTTGGCTGGTTTAGAAAGTTGTGAAGTGGGACTTCACACACACGGATGAGTTAATGCTTCCTGTGCCACTTCACACTCTCAAAAAGTTGAAGCACTGAAAGTAGAAGAGGCTTTGGTACTTGCCTCTCTTGGTGACGTGGAAAGCATATAGCCTTCAAAACATTCACTGGGCCATTTGAAAATTTCAAGCGAAAGTGGCTCATGAGTCTATGAGATAGGAAACTTAGACCACGCCAAATGGGAAATCCAATTATGACATGTGCTTCATCGATGCTCTGAAAGGGTGCTCTATCAGCAGTTCATTGCAGCTGGACTGTTAATCATAGGAAGATCAACACTAGTTTGGTTTTGGGTAGGAGAATTATGGTAGCTTGTGATGGTTTGTCAGCCTGCCATTCCCAGAGAGGACTTTGGGCAGTGGCTTGGTGACATCATGCCACTCCGAGGACAGAAGTCAGTTAGTACTTTTTTAGGCAAGAGGTCTGGAGACCCCACAGCCTCCCTGCCTCTCAGGCAAACCATTTATTATGCAGGTGTCTGTCCCACATCTGGTGGCTGACTGATATTTGAATATTGTGGTTACCCTAAAATAGGATGGGCTGCAGTTTATTGGCATGTACCAGGCAGACAGCTCTGAGAAAAATGTATGCTTCTTTGAAAAAAAGAAAAGTCAAATTGGATAAATTCAAGATTATTTAGGAAATACACAATTTTTGTTACCTGATTGAATAAAAAAGATAACTAGATTGCCCCAGCACAGAGAAAATATTGAAACAATATGTAGCTTTATTCTTTTTTTCTGAAATTGCAAACGGCATAAATTTACCTCAGGGGAAAGGATGGCCATTGCCTAGCTAAATTCATCTCTAATTTTCTAATTTTTTTTATCCTGATGTCAAAATTGAAGAAAATTGTATTTGTTAATTCTCTCCTACAGGTTTGTGCTTCTTTTTCACTTTCTTTGGTGATTTTATTTCCCTGATGAATACTCTGTGTGGCATTCTCTTTTAAGAAGTGATGATGAAGGCGAGTGCCTTTTGGAGTGATGGAAGCGAGTTTTCTTTTGCTGTGCTATCTTTTGCTGATTGGTAGCATCTTTTGTGAGAAAGGCATTTTTGAACTCAGTTCCATAAGTTTTCTACAATCCAATGGACTTTACTGGAAAGCTGATGGCTGTCTAGAGGAGTATCATAAATGTGGTAGATTTGTGCTTTAGTTTGAGGGCCAGGAGGCTCACCATAAACTGGTTGAACAGGGGTAGAAACTCAGATGCTTTGAGTCAGGCAGCAACTTAATTTATTCGAGTATACTTGGGACCTTACCTACTTCTGTAGTGGAAATGTTTTTTTCCTACAGGCATATGTTTCTCTGTGAACCTAGGCTTGGTATATGTAGACATATGTTTCTGTTTCTGTATAGTATGCGTATGTATTTGTATTTATGCATATATATGTACCTATAAGTCTATGTGGCCTTTGGAGAATACGCATAGACTTTTAGAGACAATGTTTATGTGTATGCTTATGTGCATGCAGAGACTTTAAAAAACACTTTTAGGAGACTGTTGCTGAGGGAAGCATTTGAGATGTCTTTCCTGAGTCTACTGCACAGATAGGACTTGATACCCAGAGCAGTGAAGTGATTCCTGAAAGTAGCTGTCCTGCCTGTGCTCTCCTGCCATTGGCTCAGACACAGTCTACACTACCGAAGTCCTGTACCCTCTTAATGCTACTCCAGGAGAACTTGGCATACTCCACACTGTCATCATGTCTTTATGTAACTTGGAACATAAATTATTTCAATTTTCCTTTAACTTACCTTTTACATATTTATAGCTGTATTTCACTTGCTCTTTTTCATTCAAGGAAATTTTAGAATTTGACCATAAATGGAAAACTAATAGGGTGGTGGACTATACAGAAATGTTCAAAATAAAGACCATGGAGACCATTATTGCTCAATGGGAGAGGCCAGGCCTTAAAAGTGTGAGCTCCTGGACTCAACCCTTGGCACCTCAAACAAGAAACCTGCCTCTTAATTGTGTGTGTGTGTGTGTGTGTGTGTGTGTGTGTGTGTGTGTGTGTGTGTGTATGTATCTGTATCTCACCTAAAGCCAGCCCAAATACCATCATGATACTTGTACCATACTCTGAGATACATTAGATTGGACCAGAAACCTCCAAATCTGCTTGCAAATGTTGTGGTGAGTTGAGAAACTAATCTCTAAAGCTCACTGCCCCCTTGGACTCTACTTGTTGAAAGTAAAAGTGTTCTTGGAGATCCTGTTGTTTGCTGTCTGTGATAGTAGCTATTTGATGCAAATGAATAAAATCAACCCTGAATCTCAGATGTCTGTGAATGTGGACTTTTGATTTCTGTTTCACAGTGTTGCTTCCAAGCTGGAGATTGTCTTTCCTTTTTTTTTTTTTTTTTTTTTCCCATGTGGTTCCTCAAGCACCACATAGGAATGATTCCTGAGTGCAGAACCAGGAGTAGCCTTGATCATCTGTGGATATGGCTCAAAAACAAAGTATGATTTATGTAGCAAAGCAAAATGACCATTTTTTGCTCTTTGTAGTTAATAGTAACTTATGTCTTAAGATATGCTGGTAAGATAAGTTGTGTTAAGATATGGAAGCTATAATCTTTTTGCACTAGAAAATAATTGGAGAACTGTTAGTGGGTGATTATTTTGACCTTTTCATAATTTTTGTGCATCTTCTCCATAAAGGCAAAATGAAATCAACATCACACTTTTCAATAGTTAATTTTGAAACAGGTAAGATATTATTTTTAAATGTCCCATTTGTTTTTCCATTTGATGACAATTCTTTGAATACTTAGAGTCACACAAACATGTTTGTGATACTCAGGAGGGTCACATAGTTGTTTACATTGTGAGAGATCTCAGATTTCAGAGGTACCAGAGACATGTTTTATGTAGTAAGAAAAGAAAATCAGGAATCTGACTTGTGGCCTCATGCTTGGAAATTAGCCACTTTGTTTTATTTTGGGGAGGGGGGGGTCTCATATGTGGTATTCAGGTGAACTGGACTTCCATACTAGTGATTATCATGACCAAATGGGAATTTGCTCAATGCAAGGTTGAGGTGCTGCTTGGATATCTCTAGCATATCTCTTAAATGTATGAGACCTCTTTAGCTACCAAGTTTCCCATTTTTGCTGCCAGTAACCATTTTAAATGGGAATAATGCATATATGATTTGGGTAAAAATCATAACCATATTAAAATTTATAGCAAAACACAATTTTTTGTACAGCAGAGACTCTTTGCTCAACTGTGCAAAGTTTTATGATTAATATAATTATTAAAAAATATTAAACCACTGTGATGCACAGTTACAATGTTGCTGATGGTTGAATTTTAGTCATAAAATGTTCCTACACCCATTCCTTCACCAGTGTAAACTTCTCACCATTAATATTCCCAGTTTCCCTCATGACCGCAGCCTTTCTTTCTTCTCTTTCTTTCTTTCTTTCTTTCTTTCTTTCTTTCTTTCTTTCTTTCTTATTTCTTCTTTCTTTCTTTCTTTCTTTCTTTCTTTTCTTTCTTTCTTCTTTTCTTTCTTTCTTCTCTTTCTTTCTTCTTTCTTTCTTTCTTCTTTCTTTCTTTCTTTCTTCTTCTTTCTTCTTTCCTCTCTTTCTCTCTTTCTCTCCTTCCTTCCTTCCTTCCTTGCTTCCTTCCTTCCTCCCTTCCTCCCTATTTTCTTTTATCCCTCCCTTCCTCCCTCCCTCCCTCACTCCCTCCCTCCCTCCCTTCTTTCCTTCCTTCCTTCCTTCCTTCCTCCCTCCCTCCCTTCCTCCCTATTTTCTTTTATCCTTCCCTTCCTCCTTCCCTCCCTCCCTCCCTCCCTCCCTCCCTTCTTTCCTTCCTTCCTTCCTTCCTTCCTTCCTTCCTTCCTTCCTTCCTTCCTTCCTTCCTTCCTTCCTTCCTTCCTTCCTTCCTTCCTTCCTTCTTTTTTTCTTCTTTTTTTTTCTAAACAAGGGTGGCACCTTGTTCCACTACACTCAGGTTTTTAGCTTTTTTTTTTTTTATTTAACCAACTTGATTACATACATGATTGTATTTGGGTTTTAGTCATGTAAAGAACACCACCCATCACCAGTGCAACAATCCCATCACAGTGTCCCAAATCTCCCTCCTTCCCACCCAACTCCCGCCTGTACTCTAGACAGGCTTTCTATTTCCCTCATACATTCTCATTATTAGGATAGTTCAAAACTTAGTTATTTCTCTAACTGAACTCATCCCTCTTTGCGGTGAGCTTCATGAGGTGAGCTGTAACTTCCAGCTCTTTTTTCTTTTGTGCCTGAAAATTATTAATGCAAGAATGTATTTCATTTTTCTTAAAACCCATAGATGAGTGAGACCATTCTGCATCTTTCTCTCTCTCTCTGACTTATTTCACTCAGCATAATAGATTCCATGTACATCCATGTATAGGAAAATTTCATGATTTAATCTCTCCTGACAGCTGCATCATATTCCATTGTGTATATGTACCACAGTTTCTTTAGCCATTCATCTGTTGAAGGGTATCTTGGCTGTTTCCAGAGTCTTGCTATGGTAAATAGTGCTGCAATGAATACAGGTCTAAGGAAGGGATTTTTATATTGTATTTTTGTGTTCCTAGGGTATATTCCTAGGAGTGGTATAGCTGGGTCGTATGGGAGCTCAATTTCCAGTTTTTGGAGGAATCTCCATATTGCTTTCCATAAAGGTTGAACTAGATGGCATTCCCACCAGCAGTGGATAAGAGTTCCTTTCTCTCCACATCCCCGCCAAACTGCTTGTTCTCATTCTTAGTGATGTGTGCCAATCTCTAGGGTGTGAGGTGGTACCTCATAGTTGTTTTGATTTGCATCTCCCTGATGAGTAGTGATGTGGAGCATTTTTTCATGTGTCTTTTAGTCATATGTTTTTCTTCTTTGTCAAAGTGTCTGTCCATTTCTTCTCCCCATTTTTTGATGGGATTAGATGTCTTTTTCTTGTAAAGTTCTGTCAGTGCCTTGTACATTTTGGAGATTAGCCCCTTGTCTGATGGGTATTGGTGAATAGTTTCTCCCACTCAGTGGGGGGCTCTTGTATCCTGGGCACTATTTCTTTTGAGGTACAGAAGCTTCTCAGTTTAATATATTCCCATCTGTTAATTTCTGCTTTCACTTGCTTGGAGAGTGCAGTTTCCTCCTTGAAGATGCCTTTAGTCTCAATGTCCTGGAGTGTTTTACCTATGTGTTGTTCTATATATCTTATGGTTTCAGGTCTGGTATCGAGGTCTTTCATCCATTTGGATTTAACCTTCGTACATGCTGTTAGCTGGGGGTCTAAGTTCAATTTTTTGCAAGTGGCTAGCCAGTTGTGCCAACACCACTTGTTGAAGAGGCTATCTTTGCTCCATTTAGGATTTCTTGCTCCTTTATCAAACATTAGGTGATTGTATGTCTGGGGAACATTCTCTGAGTATTCAAGCCTATTCCACTGACTTGAGGGCCTGTCTTTATTCCAATACCATGCTGTTTTGATAACTATTGCTTTGTAGTACAGTTTAAAGTTGGGGAAAGTATTTTCTCCCATATTCTTTTTCCCAATGATTGCTTTAGCTATTCTAGGGCGTTTATTGTTCCAAATGAATTTCAAAAGTGCCTGATCCACTTCTTTGAAGAATGTCATAGGTATCTTTAGAGGGATCGCATTAAATCTGTACAATGCTTTGGGGAGTATTGCCATTTTAATGATGTTAGTCCTGCCAATCCATGAGCAGGGTATGTGCTTCCATTTCCACGTGTCCTCTCTTATTTCTTGGAGCAGAGTTTTATAGTTTTCTTTGTATATGTCCTTCACATTTTTATTCAAGTTGATTCCAAGATATTTGAGTTTGTGTGGCACTATTGTGAATGGGGTTGTTTTCTTATCTTTTTTTTTTTTTTTTTGGTTTTTGGTCCACACTCGGTGGTGCTCAGGGGTTACTCCTGGCTGTCTGCTCAGAAATAGCTCCTGGCAGGCACGGGGAACCATATGGGACACGGGGATTCAAACCAACCACCTTTGGTCCTGCATTGGCTGTTTGCAGGGCAAACACCTTTGTGCTATATCTCCGGCCCCGGGGTTGTTTTCTTAATGTTCATTTCTTATTACTATTGGTGTATAGAAAGGCCATTGATTTTTGTGTGTTAATTTTGTAGCCTGCCACCTTGCTATATGAGTCTATTATTTCTAGAAGCTTTTTTATAGAATCTTTAGGGTTTTCTAAGTAGAGTATCATGTCATCTGCAAACAATGAGAGCTTGACTTCTTCCTTTCCTATCTGGATTCCCTTGATATCTTTATCTTGCCTAATTGTGCTAGCAAGTACTTCCAGTGCTATGTTGAATAGGAGTCCTGAGAGAGGACAGTCTTTAGAGTTTTTCAGTTTTTCTCCATTGAGGACAATATTTACCTCTGACTTGTGGTAGATGGCCTTATATTGAGAAAGGTTCCTTCCATTCCCATCTTGCTGAGAGTTTTGATCAAGAATGGGTGTTGGACCTTATCAAATGCTTTCTCTGTGTCTATTGATATGATCATGTGATTTTTATTTTTCTTGTTGTTGATGTTGTGTATTATGTTGATAGATTTACGGATGTTAAACCAGCCTTGCATTCTTGGGATGAAACCTACTTGGTCGTGGTGGATGATCTTCTTAATGAGGCATTGAATCCTATTTGCCAGGATTTTGTTGAGGATCTTTGCATCTGTATTCAATATCAGTGATATTGGTCTGTAATTTTCTTTTTTGGTAGCATCTCTGTCTGGTTTAGGTATCAAGGTGATGTTGGCTTCATAAAAGCTATTTGGAAGTGTTTTCGTTTGTTCAATTTCATAAAGAGTCAACTCACCTCCATGGAAGGCTCACGAAAAGCAGGGCCATCCACAGATGAGCCACACACAGAATGAAATCAGGCCGAAAATGCAGCACAGCACAGAAGAGCTGGAGATTGTCTTTCATTGTTTCCCTTTCATTCATTCCCCTTTCTTTCCTTCTATGTGTCATTAACTTCTGATGCTTAAATTCTTACAATAAGCTTTTTAAAAGCTATTACTGATTTAGTAGATGCTCTCTTAATTCTTTACAGTGATATTGGCCTCAAGTGAATAACTGGAATTGGATATTAAGATGGCTGTTGCCCAAATTAGTCTTTTGGTGTAAAATTTATATTCATCTTTGGATTTTAGGCATTTGATATAGGCATAACATAATATTGTAGTTCTGATGGTTAATACTTCATTATCTATTTTGAACAGAAGAGAAAATCCAGGGCCAGAGAGATAGCATGGAGGTAAGGCATTTGTCTTTCATGCAGAAGGACAGTGGTTCGAATCCCGGCATCCCATATGGTCCCCCGAGCCTGCCAGGAGCAATTTCTGAGCCAGGAGTAACCCCTGAGCACTGCCAGGTGTGACCCAAAAACAAAACAAAACAACAAAAAAAGAGAAAATCTAATTCATTTTTATCTTCAAAATAATTTTGGGTTTTTTTTCTTTTGGTTTTTCAGCAACATCCGGTGGTGCTCAGAGGCTACTTTTGGCTATGTGCTTAGAAATTGCTCCTGGTTTGGGGGACCATATAGAATATCAAATTATCAAACCGCGGTCCGTCCTAGGCTGGCGCGTGCAAGGCCAACACCTTATCACTTGTGCCACTGCTCTGGCCCCCAAAATAATGTATTTTTTAAAAACTACATTTAAAGGGGGCTGGAGAGATAGCATGGAGGTAAGGCGTTTGCCTTTCATGCAGAAGGTCATTGGTTCGAATCCCAGCGTCCCATATGGTCCCCTGTGCCTGCCAGGAGCAATTTCTGAGCATGGAGCCAGGAATAACCCCTGAGCACTGCCGGGTGTGACCCAAAAACCACAAAAAAAAAAAAAAAAAAAAAAAAAAGACTACATTTAAAAAAAAAATATATATATATATATATAAAAGAAAAGGAAACAAACTCTTATTTTCTGTCTCTGACGTGCCTCTCCCTGAAGTGACTGATGCATTTAATTTGGGGAGTTTGTGAAGAAAAAAAAAAAAAAAAGAGTTAAGAAAAATGCCAGTTAGCCTTTGCTGTGTTTCGTTTCCCCTATGCTGGAGATATGCAAATTGCCTTTCTGTGTCTGCTCTGACACATCCTTCTAAAGGTTCTGTGGGGATCCATGCATCTTGCTGCTTGGAGCCCTGTGCCAGCTCAGAGAGTTTGATTGTTTTTGCTAATAGAGACAGATTTTTGTCATTAGAGATACCCAAGTGTGATGCTGTCTATATTCTTTTCCCATCTCTGGCCACAGAAATTCCTTTGGCTTTAGGTGCAATTCATAAGGAACAAATACATGCACACACACA
The DNA here is from genome assembly GCF_024139225.1 of Suncus etruscus. Lineage (NCBI taxonomy): Eukaryota > Metazoa > Chordata > Mammalia > Eulipotyphla > Soricidae > Suncus > Suncus etruscus. The sequence goes on from NC_064854.1 coordinate 101,176,097, forward strand.
TGCACGCGCGTATGCGCGCACACAACACACACACACACACACACACACACACACACACACACACACACACATACAATTTGACTGTGGAATTGGCAGGGAATAAGTGAGCCAAATTTGGCCTGTAGAAATTAACACTGGCAACTTCGTGAGTAAAAATTACATGAGAAGCACTCATGAGGGAAGGAAGAAGAGGGAAAAAAAAATCTAGGATAACAGTGCAACAGACCACATTTCCTATCCAGTCTGTCTTCTCGGGGGTGTTTGTCTAAACAGCATTGCCAGTTTTTCTAAACAGTACTGCTGGTGTCCTCGATCTGCAATATGAAATGAATCAACTACGCAGACCAAATGCTCATTGCGTTGAAAGTTCCTTTATTTGGCCAAATTAAACCCAACAACCTCAGCTCTGTCCAAGCTTTGCTCTAGGGCCAGCTCAGTTTGCTCTGCTTCACTTGTAGATCTTCAGAGAAAAATAAAATGATACATTAACTGGTTTCTGTCACTTGGATGAAAAGGAAGTTAGTGCCAGATAAAACTAATTTTTTGTGTCTTAAAAACTAGAAACAGAATTTTTTGGTATTGTCCCAGACATGAAAGAAAAAAAATCACAGAATTTGATGGTGGATTTTTGAAAAATAAGCACTGCTACTACAGCCTTGCATGGAAGGTCTTATTATTTCCCACTTCCACTCTTAGCTTCTGCTAGAAGAGAGTGGCCAGAAGCTTAGTGCATATTTTTAGGACAGTTTGGAATACTTTATTTATGATTTGGGTTTGGAAAGTCTGATCTTACAAGTCTTAGTCTGCAAGCACAGATGCAGAGATGATTGGAAGTCGAAAATCAATAATGATGAAATACAGCCAATGTGAAACAGGTGCTGGAATAAACGATTCATCTGTGAGTTCCATGGTGAGCAGAATGGAGATTCAAATATTTATTTGCATCCTGTGGCCTATTGAACAAGCCCTGAGGATCCAGGGTTTGACCCTGTTGCCTTGACGGCCTGCTCATTTTTAACTCCAGCTCAGATTGTTGTTGCCTTCCACATATTTGAAGAATTGTTGTGAGTTTTGTGGAACTTGCTCTAATTTCCACAGAAACCAGTGAATACTACTATTTCTGTTCAAATTAACTAGTCCCTCAGCAGTCTGCCCTGTCTTCAGCAATCTAAGTGAATTTTTTCTTCTTAAATGCAGATTGAATCATGTGGCACTTACTGTTCACCATATTGGAATCCCTTCACTAACCTCTGGCTGCTTTTAAAATACTGTATGACAATTATGGTATAGTATCTTTATGGGAGATAGTGTGGATTCAGCCTCTTCATTTTTATTCAGTGCTTCATTCCCTACCCTTCTGCTTTCCTATTCTTATTACCTGATTATCTTTGACTCTGCTCCTTGGGGTCATAGGACCATATTATTATTTTACTTCTACCTGAAATAGTTTTTCCCATCCCATCTCTTCTTCACCTGGTTGCTTCCTACCTGTCCTTTCTCTCCCAGCTCAATTGTCACCTTCTAAAGGAAGACCTCTTTGATTTCTCTAACTATGTCATGCTTCACCTAAGCCTTTTTCTGGCTGGCCCCAGATAATTGACTTTTGTGGCACTCATTTCTTATCCAGATTATATGCATCTTTTATTTTGGATGGGGGGAATGGAGGGTACTTTCCAGTGGTACTGAGGTAACTCCCAGTGAAACTCAGCCAACTGAGCAACAAGTTCCCTTTTTCTTGAGTCTTGTAGTGCCAAAGTCTTTGGATACCACCAGGACTTTACCCAGGCATGCTCAAAAAGGCTCTGTAGGAACAGGGGTTGAACCTATGGAAAGCATCTGCCTTTGGTCCTTGTTCTGTTTTTCAAGCCCTAGGTTATAGGTATATTTGTTTCTATGGTAATGTTAATTAATGACATAGTCACTCCAATAAACAAGAATATAACTCTATGTATGCTATTATATTCTAATTCTAAACCCAATGCCTAGAACAAAGTAAATCCTTAATATACATTTCTGTAGTAAATAGTATATGGATAGTATTTGTTCTTTTGTACCTGTTTTTTAAGTTGCTAAAGTCTAGACTTTCTCTTATTGTTATTTTGGGTTTTGATTTTGATTTTTTTTTGGGTCACACCAGGCAGTGTTTAGGGATCACTCCTCAGGATGGTTGGGGGATTCTGCAATGCCAGAAATCAAACCTTGGCCCCCAATGTGCAAAGCATTGAGCCCTTTTGAAACCCTGTTTTAAAACCAAATCAAGTGGTTTACTTTTAAACCAAGTGGTTACTCTTTAAGTGGTTTACTCTATCACTTTTTCTGAAGTTGTCTTTGTGTTTCATGAGGTTCTTTGGGGTGCATGCTCATTAAGTGTTGTTTTTTTTTTTTGGAGATTAAGGGTAGTTTGTGATCATGACAATTTGATCATCACAGACCCAAAATTAGATATTGAAGCTTATACTGAACAAAGCAATACTACAACAAAGTTTTTAGTTTTCTGCATGCACTTATATTTCCTACCAATACGTCTGTCTCTCAGTTTCCTTGGTATTGTGGGATCATTTAGTATTCACAAGCTAGTTAATGTCTCTTAGCCTCAATGTTTTTATCTGTGGAAAAGGAGAGTTTGGTTATCTGATATCTTAACTTCCCTTATGGCTCCCACATTCTGCTTTTTTATTTGTATAAATAGTGACTCTCAAATGAAAGACCCAAAGACCCAGTTTTAAAAACCATGTTTTTGTATATATACATATATATATATATATATATATATATAAAGTTTACATGACATCATGTACACTTGAGATATTTCATATATAGATAATTGGATTTTTTTTTCCTTTTTTTGCTTTTTGGCCCACACCCTGTGATGCTCAGGGTTACTCCTGGCTCAGAAATCGCTCCTGGCTTGAGGGACCATATGGGACGCAGGATCAAACCAAGATCTGTCCTAGATCGGCCTCATGCAAGGCAAATGCCCCACACTGTGCTATCGCTCTGGCTCCAGATAATCAAAATTTTTAATAACTTACAGATTAAAAGTTATGGCCATGCTTAAGGTTTATATATGTTTTAAGTCACTGATTTACACATAACTCTGTGTTACTTTGTTTATGAACCTTCAAATAGGTGATTTCAGGGAAAATGAAATAGCCCCTTAAAAAAAAACAACTTGAGCCACACTTGGTTTCTTTCTCATGGCTTCTGATTTACACAGTGCCTATAGTTTCCAAGGGATGGGACACAGGTTAATAAATAGGGTGCAGATCTATCTAGTCATGAAGGCTGTTCTTTATGGATATTTGTATTATTAGGGGAGATTGACAAGGTTCTTAGGTAACTCTTTTTTTTTTTTTTTTTTTTTTTTTTTTTTTGGTTTTTGGTCACACCCGGCGGTGCTCAGGGGTCACTTCTGGCTGTCTGCTCAGAAATAGCTCCTGGCAGGCACGGGGGACCATATGGGACACCGGGATTCGAACCAACCACCTTTGGTCCTGAATCAGCTGCTTGCAAGGCAAACACCGCTGTGCTATCTCTCCGGGCCCCTTAGGTAACTCTTTTAAAGAGTGAATATTGATTCAGGCTCTCTTCAAATATAAATGAATTTCTTTTTTGGGGGTCGGATTGAGTGGTCATATCTAGCTGTGCTCAGGAATTACTCCTGGTTCTTTGCTTAAGGATCACTGCTGGCAATCTTGGAAAATCTTATGTAGACTATAGAACCAGTGTTAACTTTAACTTGCCTTATCACCTGAACTGTCTCTCTAGACACAATATTTTTTGATAAGTTGTGATTTTAGCATACTTTTGGAATTCATTTTAATTAAAAAACAGTAAGCAACACATAGAAATCCTGGAAGTACAGTGATATGAATGAGACTGTGGCGATATGTCATTGATGTGAAGCCAGATGAAGAATTTAAAAACGAACCTCTCCTGTCAATCCATCAGTAAGTTTTTCTTATTGAATGACTGATTTATTATGTATATTTTGTGTATTCTGTTATCCTCCCCATTCTTGTTTATATATTTATAGAAAATCTGTCAGGAGTGACCTTTGTGATTGAGATCTTTGCTTTCTCTTCTCCTGCCTTTCCTCCTTGTCTCCCTCAGAGGAATAGCGGGTTCTTTGGAGACCTGAAATGCTGCCAAAATAAAACAGGTCTCAGAACAAAAGAAATCCCCTTTTTATTCTCCAGTTTCAATAATTTGAAGTTTGAATTGTATCATATTTAGCAACTCCTTGATTTGACAGACAGATGTGTTGGGTGGAAGATTGACTAAGGTCCACATAAGCAGACTAGTTGGATAGCAAAGGTTCTGTAGAGCTGGTTGCTTCTTTATGGTATAGAAGCTTTGGCCTTTGAATACCTAAGTATGGGCCCCATATGGAGCTGACCTAGTGCTTCCTGGTTTCTGAGCCTGGTGAGCCAAATCATGGCCTGTTAAATGTATACAGTGGAAACCTGACCTAATGGATTGTTTGTGATACCTGGGCACAAGTATGAGCCTGTACAGGAATGACTCCCGGCTCTCCATAGATGGCTTAGGGAATTGATAGAAAATTGTTTTAAACTTCTTTTTTGCTTTTGTTTTTGGGTCACACCCAGCAATGCTCAAGGGTCACTCTTGGTTCTACACTCAGAAATCGCTCCTGGCAGGCTCGGGGGACCATATGGGATGCTGGGATTCAAACCACCATCCTTCTGCATGCAAGGCAAGTGCCTTACCTCCATGCTATCTCTCCGGCCCCTGTTTTAGACTTCTAAAGAAAAAGAAGTCATCTTACGTTAGGTGATCTTAATGGCCATGGGGACTGCCTGGTGGTGGGCTTTTTCTCTGCTGCCTTATTTTGCCCTTGATAGTCAATACTTCTGTAGGTGACTCTCACACAGAAACCACTTCTTAGGATAAGATATTGAAATCTATCTTCCTGCCTCCTCTTACCTGCCTCCCTTGTTTTCTTCATCTCATCCTTACCTCAGGGGTCCTAATTACTTATCCGTTTCACCCGGAAGAAATGCTGATTGCACAAAAAATAAAAAGAAAAGGAAAAAAAATTGTCCAGAGATAATGAGAGGGAAAATGTTACAGTTTGTGATTAGTAATGTTTTGTGGTATTTCCTTTCATTGTTTTTTTTCTTGTTTTTAGGCATGTAAATGCACACACCCATATGTATTTTAAAAAATGAGATCATACTGTACATGTGGTTTGGTAATTTTTATTTTCCATTTAAAATATATTGTGGAAGTTACTCTGATTTGTGTCAAAATGTAGAATAGATGGGAGAGATAGATGGTAAGTCCAGTGGAGAAAAATGCTAATATGTAACTTCTGAGAAGTGGGGGCATGAATAAATTACAGTCTTTTCAACTTTTATGAGTCATTGAACATTTTCATTAAAAATGTTGGGAATCCAGTAAGGGAAGAGGTGTTAGAAATTAAAGAAGTAGAAAAAAAGTTAAAAAAAAAGGCATTATATATACATACATCTATATATAAACACACACACTCCTGTCTGCAATATATATATGTATATATACATATATGTATATAAAAGTATAAATACTTTTAGTTAAATAATGAATGTAGATATTATATAATACTAAATAGCAGTACAGCATTGCATCATAATGATGTATGGTCACTTATTTAGCCAGTTCCTGATTAGTTGACTATTTAAGATATGCACCAGTTTTAATGACCTGAATAGCTAGTTGACTTTCTTTAACCCCCAGCCCTCTTCCTGCCATTTCCACGTATTATTTTCAAAACGATGGAGGGAGTTCTTTATATAAAGCAGTAATTCCTATATATCAGTAAATAAACCTGTTGAAATTCCTACTTTTAATTTTTACTTTTACAGTGTGTGGACAGGTGGTACATTTAATTCTTCAGCTAGTTTGTATATATTAAGCAGGACAATATTTTAATTAGACAAACATATTTAATCCTGCATATATTTATTCTTATTTATTTATTTATTTGATTTTGAGGACAAATCTGTGAAGACTGATAGGTACTTGGAGAACCATATGGAATTCTGGGGATTGAACCCAGGATGACCGCATGCAAAGAGAACACGTACCTGTTGTAGTGTTGCTTGGACCCGCTTTCCTGTCTATTTTGTTTTGTTTTGTTTTGGTTTGGTTTGGTTTGGTTTGGTTTTAGACCACACCAATCTGTGCTCAGGGGTTACTCCTGGCTCTGCTCAGATTTCATTCCTAGTGGTGTTTGGGGGACTATTTGAGATGTTGAGGATTGAACCAGGGTCAGCTGCTTACAAGGCAAACTCCCTGCCTGCTGTGCTACTGCTCCATCCCCGTTCCTTTCTAGTTTCTTTTCAATGTTATTTTGTTTGTTTTTGTGCCACTCCCAGCAAAGCTCAAAGCTTACTTACTCCAGATGCTCACTTAGGGATCACTCTAGGAGGGTGGACCAAATGTGTAGAAATCTTGCATAATATGTTGTGTCCAAATGCCACTGTTGCTACTTAATGTATATGAATTAAAAAAATATTTAACTTCATGTCTTAACCCTAGATAGTATACTACCTCTACTATGTCTATGCATAGAAGTATATGAACAGTGAAGCCTTTAAAGCAAAATTTTCATAACTTTTCATCTTTTGGAATCAAGATTTCTTTTGTCCTGTCTGCTATACATTTTAGAAAGCCTCTGTCACAAGAATCATTGTCGGTGGCCCAAGTGGCCCCAATTTTTCAACCTCTGGGTTTTGTATTGAAGCACCGGGTCAGTCAACTGAAGTCACCAGTGCTTCCTGCCCCTGGAAACACTCCCACCTTCGTACATAAAGGACTCAGAATATCTCCATAGATTTCAGTATGAACTCTCAGTGAGAAAACAGGTTAACAGTTATTCCTCAGATAGATTTATGAAAAATACTTTCAGAATAAAGCATTCTGTTTTTAATGTAATGGATGAAACTGTATGTATTCTACTTTTGAAAAGGGAATGAATCTTGAAACAAAGCATTATGTAAAAGATAGTCTTTTCTTAAAACTATCTTAAGACTTAGATTAATCTTAAGACTAAGATTCTTCCTTAAATATCCTCAAAGTTATCAGAATCATGGAAGTCTACATTGGAGAAAATGTAAAAGTAATCAGAGCAATGTTTAATATTTGTTTTTAAATTTAGTAAGAGCATAATTGAAGAATTGATTAGAGTGGAGGGGGTATACTTAAAATGGAAAAATATGGTTTTGGGCCCCCAAGTGCAAGTATGCATCCTCTGATATATGAAAGAAAGCAACCTCTCTTTTGAAAAAATAATGTCAAAAATGTCAGATAAAACTTGTACCATACCTTTCTAGTTGGAGTAGAAGAATATTTGAAATGGAAGAATAAACCTACCTGAAATTTATAAATGCTATATTTAGAGTTAGATATGGAAATAAACTTTTCACCTTTTGATAAAAAGGTAGTTAATTAACTTAGCTTAAAAAAATCACAATAATATTTCAAAATCTTCTTTTCTCCAGGCTCAAATACAACTCAATGACAAAAGCTGTGAGTTTTATCTCCAGTGCCACTCACTCCTATGAGCCAACTATGCTTCCATGACTTTGCTGTCTGGGCCTCCAGCATTACAACCGAATGTGCAGTTTTCATTATTCCACAGCCAAATGTGCACACTCACCACAACTAAAGTGTATAACACTAGTGTGCAACACAATAAAAACATGTGAGTAATGTCGCCAAGCTTTCAATTCCATCCCAGCACATTGTGAGCAGCATAGTATCCTAGTAACCTCTGATGAGCTCAGCACATGTGTGACTTCTGGTACTCATGGCAATGGAACGTACACAAGTACCACAACTAATTAGTACAGTCCCCCAGCCTATTTGTGCAAGCTCCTATGAGCATCTGGATTTGATGTGAATACTATACCAAGTGTGTGTGTATTGGGGGGGGGGGGAGTCCTCCAGTGAGAGCCCCAATCAAATGTGTGTGAGCTGCAGTTTTTTTTACAATAGCAACAAGGGTAAAAAGGGTAAGCGAGCAAAAACTTCTCTTTAGCCTTTTAATTATTCGCTTTTTTGTTTTCTTTTGCTTTTTTGGGGGTCACACCCAGCAGCGTTCAGGGGTTACTCTTGGCTCTACGCTCAGAACTTGTTCCTGGCAGGCTCAGGGGACCATATGGGACACCGGGATTCGAACCGCTGTCCTTCTGCATGAAAGGCAAACGCCTCACCTTTCATGCTATCTCTCCGGCCCTAATCATTTGCTTTTCAGGAAGTGGAAGACTGTGTAAGCAAAAGACTCATAGCAAACATTCTTATGTATAGGGCATAGGGCTTCCTTGAAGTCTTTTATTGTATCCTTCCCTAGGATATAAAGAATTGTATCCTCCCCTCCTCTAGGTTGGCATATTTTATATCTATAGCGCTGAGGCTTGGGTGAAGTCATTTGCTTTAACCAACCAGATTGTAAGTAGACCAACTGAGATTTAAACCCAGGAAGTGTTGAAAAAACTGCAGACTGTACCCATTGTCTTTTTAAATTACTCTCTTGAGAATAGCCTGAGAGCATTTTCTTTAAAAAAAGAAAATAATGCAAAGGGAGGCCTGGGTGCCCTAATTGTGATTTCCATTGAGCAGGGCCTGTGATTCAGAAAGGGCCTATTGAGGTGACACTTGGTCCCTGCCATGCTCATTGGTACCTGGACAACCTTCATAGAGCTGGGGACCTCCAGAGTCATATCCAGAACTGTACCTCGCAATACTTGAGGACAATGAAATTGAACCCAGGATGGGCATATGCTTGGCTTGATCCCTAAAAGCTCTACTGTCCTCCAGTTCTAGGTCCCTTTTCTTTTAAGGGAAACAACTTAGAGTCAGCTTTCTTTATTCTTATGGTAGGTGAGCCTTTGTGGAATTATGTGGTTGATTATTGGCTGATGAGCATATTCCTAGCCTGGAAAGTCTGCTGTATTGGCATTTATCCATTCACTCATTCTCTTGTTTATTCATCCACTGTCCAAGCCAGCCTCATATTGCAGTTACTCTTTCACATGATGAACAAACCTTCTCATTGCACTTATATTTTTACAAAGAAGATGAAGTTAAATAATATCTCATAGTAGCAAGTAGTATAGGAAAAAGATCAAATGAAGGACAGAAGTCCTACTTAAAGAGAATATGAGTGAAGGGTATATCTAGGAATGATAAGAAATAACCGTGGCACATGGAAATGGAGGTGCACAAGGAGATGTGGGAAAAGAGCATTCCAGAAAGATGAGAGCAAATGGATCTACCCTGTGATGACTTTCTGCTCATAAAAAGTCTGTCATTTATATTAGCCCATAGTTAAACATGTCTCCTCATGATTGGACTCTCTTACATTTCCCTGGGGATATCATTGTCAATCTGTTTTGAAAGATGGGTGCCAAAAAACATGGCTCTTCTGATTCCAAAGATTCAGTAAACATGGAGTGTAGCCCAAAAGATCTGTTAAATGATTTTGCTTCTAAGACACATCCTTTTCTATCAAAATGAATCGTTTCTTTTCAGGGACAAAAGTCTCATTCTAGGGATTAGAAAACAGCTTCTCTTGTGTTCTGCTGTGCTTTGGTTTTAATAGGACGAAATGCTAGTCATTCTGTTAATGGCCTGTATGATCTGAAAATGAGTAACTATTGCATCATGCAAAACATCCTTGAACTGTTTTAGTCGCTCAACCCAAAGGTTCTACATCAGTCAATACAATGCTTTCAGTTGTTCAGAGTCTTCTAATTTACTTTGCAATATTATTGCAAGTTGTTGATATTGATCCAGTAGGGATTATATTTTATTTGGGAAACCTCTTCTCAGATTCAGAGTTTTCTGCTGGACACTCATAGCAGAATATATATTTAAATCCCATGTGAATGTGTGTGTGGTAACAGCTCTGGGCAAGTCTGATGAGTTGGCTTTCAACTTGATGCATTCTCATTTTGTAATGTTTTTCAGCTAACCTTTCTGATTAAGGAGAGTATCATAGCATCAGAAAACCCTCAAAGCCTTTCATTTTTTTTATATTCCTCAACATAGAATAAAAAAATAAACTGATTTGAATATGAATCATCTCTGATTTATTTCCCTGATGCCTGGAAACCATATACAAATTTGTTTTTGCCTATTGAAAGGGAAAGCCTTAAAGTGGCACATCTCCTTGAAAAAGCCCTACTTGATAATAGGGATCTTGTAAGGCCATCAACACCTGTGTGCTACTGGGAGCCTACAAAATGTTTGGTGTAAATGCTGGCAAGGGAGTTGGTGAAGGTGACGATATCTATTTCTTTGCCTGATGAGAAAGAAAAGGATATTGATGAAGCCAAGGGCCTAAGAGTGGGTAGTCATCACTAGATAAGAGGAATGGGCAGCAGGTAGAGGAGTTTCATAAAGATTGCCAGAGAAATGGGTAGAGCTCTTGATCTGGGAAGACAAAATTTTTTTCTGTGTGAATGCCAACTGAATGGGACCTTTCCCATGTAATCTCAATGAAACAGCACCTGAGTTTAAAGGTTAATCAAAAATGCTGAAATGTGCAAATTTTTGGTTCCTCTTTTTATGTTGTTTTATGATCGGCTGGAAGGATTCATTCATGGCATCAAAGACATGGCCAGAAAGCTAGATTTTGTGTGTACATATGCACACACACACACACACACACACACACACACACACAAAGTGCTCTGTATCTCACAACCCTGATATCACATATGGCCTTTCCGGACTTTCCGGACGGAGTATTGTGTGTTGTTTAGTCTTGGAACTTCTTTTAAAGATAGGATGTCATTTACAATCTTCAGGCCATATGTTTACTCAGACTTAAGAAACATGGGCTAATCTTTTTCTATTTTGAGGAGTAATAAATTGAAAAGATAATTACATAATATGGTGCATAATGTAACTCTGGCTTGAGCCATATGTGTTTAATTTTAGAGAAACATGCGTGATGACAGGTTATGAAAGGATGGAACTATTTTAGTCTTTTAAGGATTAAAAACATGATTTAAAAAAATAAGTGTCCCTTCTCGTCCAGAAAAAAAAATAAACTAACAAGCCCCAATATACCAACCCAATGAAAAATACCCCACTGAAAGCAATTTGTTTTTGTGGTGGCCCCTGGCAAAGAAAATTTAAGTTAGAGGGCATATTATTTCCAAACTCTTATAAAATTAGATGCAGGCTTCTTTGTGCTGAGGGAAACGGTGGCATGTAGTTCCTAACATGAGAGCTGAGTGGAGTTGCTGCATTTAGAATTGAACGAAAATTTCTTATGTGAGTATTCAATTAGAAATAACAGCCATTATCTCTTATTGAATGTGATAGCATATCTAATATAAACTGTTCTGATGGGAGAAATATAATACCTTTTCTTTCCTACTTCCATAAACATCTATGGAGCATCTTTTATGCTTCATTTACTATAGTTGATGCCTGAGTTGCAGAGTTAAATAAAATAGTGCCCATAGACTGGAAAGCAAGCTGGAGTTTCCCAAGAGAGCCACAATCAGGTCACCTTCCCAACATGTCTCTTTACTTGTGATTCTGGCCTGGAGGCAAAATTATTGAGTGAGGGCAGAGTAATAACCCCTGAAGATGATTCATCCAGGTCTGTAGATCCTGGGAATATGTTCTTACATGGCAAAGGGGAATTAAATTTGAAGATAGAATTAGGTTGCTAATCATGAAACCTTGCATATAAGGAGATTATTCTGGATAGGCATAGAGAAGCCAGTGTAATCATAGATTACAGTGTAATAATTTTCAAAGAGGGAAGATAGATACTAAAGAAGTAGAACTAAAGAGAAGGCAGCATGATGCTCAGTATTACTGGCTTTGAATATAGAAGGAAGACCCACAAGCCAAGGAATGCAGTCAGTATCTAATAGCAGGAAAAAAGCCAGGGATTCTATTTTCTCTGAGGGTCTCCAGAAATTATGCAGGACTGCCAGCACCATGGTTTTAATTCACAGAAGCACATTTCAGCCCCCAGTATTCTACTGTAATAAGAGTTTATGTTTCAGCTCGCTATTGTGAGCAATGTTATATAGCAACATGGGAAAATTAATATATTAGAAAAACCACACATGTCTGGTATTAGATGCCTTTCTTTTTCTTTCTTTTGGTTTGTTTTGGGGCCACACTCGGCGACACTCAGGTGATTCCTGGTTCTGAGCTCAGAAACTTCTGGTGGCTTGGGGAATCATATGGGATGCCAGAGATTGAACCACCTTACCTGCTGTTGTATTGCTCCAGCTCCATATGCCGTGTATTGTATGATAATTGTAATAGTTCTCAAATATGTTGGCACATTCCAATCTCCTGGAGAGTTTTGAAAGTGCTGGTATCTGGGACCCTGGGCCACAGAAAATTCAATTTATGTTTTAGGGATGGGGAACTTTGTTCTGTCAAGGGTCATTGGTATATTTCTAACATCTTTCATGAATTGTAGAATACAGGCAATGAATTGTGGGCAACAGATAGAGAAATTTTTTGTGTGTGTGTGTGTGATTTTTGGGTCACACCCGGCAGTGCTCAGGGGTTATTTCTGGCTCCAGGCTCAGAAATTGCTCCTGGCAGGCACAGGGGACCATATGGGGCGCCGGGATTCGAACCGATGACCTCCAGCATGAAAGGCAAATGCCTTACCTCCATGCTATCTCTCCGGCCCAGATAGAGAAATTTGTGTATCTCCCTTGTCATGTTCCAGGGCCAGACCAAAGAATTTACTTGGCTTTAAACAACCTGCTAGCCAGACATTCTCTAGATTTAGCCTCTAACATGTAGTCTGAACATTAGAATCTTGCAAGATCTGTAAGAGACACCAATGTTCAGCTAGAAAAGTGCAATGTTGGTTTAGGGCACAAGCTTTGGCATGAGAGAATTCTAGCTTCCTGTTGAGCAGTTTCCTGGGACATCGGGAGTGTGACTTGGCTATATTTTAGTTTCTGTGCCCTCATTTCTAATAGGATAGGTTACTATGAACTTATCCTCTGGAATATGAGGATGGTAATTATTTGTAAGTGTTAGTTTCTTCATTTACTGTTTTTGCAATTAATTGCACGCACAAAGAAATTTTCTGAAAAGATATACTAAGTGCAGAGTCTGACTGGTTTGTGTTACCTGTATTCACAACTTCCTCCCTAAGGAATTTTTTCACTATACCCATTTTACAGAGAAAGGGAAGAATAGGAAAGAAAGCAACTGGTCCATAGGAATAATAGCCCTAACCTTTAGTGGGTTCTAGAGCTTTCTTTGGTTTGGGGGTTTTCCCTTCCTTCTATGAATAGAGGGCCCTATAAGTGTGGGGGACAGATGTGTGGGGCTGTGGAAACTGGAGGCTGCAGATTCATGAGACGCCTTTGTAGATCTTTTATAAGCCATTACCTGTGTCAGTCTGGGACTGGGGGTGGCATTGTATACCGGATTCTGTCTCTGCACGATATACCACATTGCCCTGTTGCCTGCCACCAAGAAAAAGGAGGTTGAAAGCCATGGGAATGATGACTCTTAACAGTTATAGGCTGTTTGCCTCTGTCTGCCGTTTAATCTAATCTCAGGTTCAGTTGATACTATTGATTAGGTTCTTTTCAAAACCCTATGTGGTGTATGAGGCTTCTCTGTATGAGGTAAAATGTTATTCTTCTCATATGTGAGCTGAGAAGAAAAGGTGAAAGTATACAATTAATTCGCCTGCACTTTCTTGCAAATTGTATGCTGGATTTCCGTGAAATGCCTTATGGAACAATATTCCAAGCAAATTATTGTTATTTACCAGGACTTTTGCCTGCATATTTAAAGTCAACAATTATGTTTCCTTTCTGTACTTTAATGGCTTTTGTACAACATTTTTAGAAACCTGGTCAAATGTCACTGGGAAAACCTGCGCTTGTTCCTCTGTCTGATTCTTGGGAAGAAGTTAACATTGGAAGTAACAGCAGAGTTCTGTCTTTGAAGGAAATAATCTAATATATTGGGGAGGGCAGTGCTTCTTTGCCCCCTCCTCTAAAGTATTTACAACAGGATAGTAAATCTCATGTGTTTCAGAAAAACATGTTTTTTTTTCTGAGCATGGGCATCAAATATTGAAGGAAAATAATAAATTGAATTTAGTCATCTTAAAAATCTTTTTGCTTCATATGGCAACAATTTGTGTTCTTTTAAGGATAGAAAGTGTAGAAAGTGACATGGCTTTACCATACCAGTAGTCCTCTAATTCCAACCCATGTTCTGACTTTTTTATGTGTGCTGCCCTTAACTTTCCTTGTCATTTAGCCCCATCCATGAAGGTGGCTGAATATTTCTTTGGAAAACTTTGTCCTGTTTATCTGTGTAGGCAAGCTTTTTTGTCTTGCCATTATGGGAGAGTCAAATGTTTAGGCTCTTTGGGATGGGGTAATGAGTATATATGGAGCCAGGGGTTGATCCCATGATGGTATGCTTCAAGGATGGAGAAACCCTGACTCTCTTAGGCCATGGGAATTCCCTTTCTTCCCCAATGCTTACTGTGCCTATGCAAAAAAAAAAAAGTGGGGGAACGCCAAACCCTGCCACTCCAGCACCCCTTCTTTTTCTTGTTTTGTTTTGATTTGTTAGATTTTGATTTTATTTTTCTTCTCTTTTTTCTTCCACTTTTTTCTTTCTTTTTCACTCTTGTGGTTATTATTTGGTGATTTTTTTTTTTATTTTTCTTTGCCGGGTGTATTTTTTTTTTCTTTTTTCTTCCATTTTCTTTCTTTTTTTTTTTTCTCTCTTCTTTCTTTTTTTGGTAGTTGTTACCAAAATTTTTTTCTTCCTTTTTTCTGATCCTTTTTATCTCCAATGACAGTGGAATGGTTGCTCAATCTACAAGTTGTAAAGTGGAGACCAGTTACACTAGCATTCTAGGGGGTAAAGGAGGGAGATATAGGAGGATACATGCTGGGAATAGGGGTGAAGGGAGGACAGCACTGGTGGTGGGAATGTCCCTCATTCATTGTCACTATGAACCATAATGATGCAGTGAAAGATTTGTAATGCACTTTGGTCACAATAAAAATTAAAAAAATGTTTAGGCTCAATTAGAATGAAAATAACTGAGTTCCCATTTTATCAATTTGGGAGATATGCTTAAGGTGTGTGAAGTTTGACTAGATTAATTCTGTTTCCAGATAATTTGTATTATAACAGTTCCACACACAGACATAAAACCACCCCAAACTGATTTTTCTCTTTTTGATATATTAACTTGCTTTTGCTTATAAAGTATCTTCTCTAAGAGCAGAATAAGCTTGGTGAAGTATATGTAAAGAGATAGTCTAATGGATTGTTTTTTCAAACCATATTTAGGATTTAATTAGTATATAAAAGTTAGTGGACAATATGAAGATTGGCAGTTACTTGTATTCTCTCTACCTAGAATAATAATTTTAAATATTGTTTCCTAATTCTTCTTTTTTTTTTTTTTTTTTTTTTGATTTTTGGGCCACACCCGGTAACGCTCAGGGGTTACTCCTGGCTATGCGCTCAGAAGTTGCTCCTGGCTTGGGGGACCATATGGGACACAGGGGGATCGAACTGCGGTCCGTCCAAGGCTAGCGCAGGCAAGGCAGGCACCTTACCTTTAGCGCCACCGCCCGGCCCCGACCTAATTCTTCTTAATGTTTCTAAAATGAACAAAAGATTTTTATAGCCAAGATGCCCTTGATTACTTCCTTTTCCCATTTCTCGGGAGTAGATTCCAACAGTAGATTGGGTTATCTGATTCCATTTTTTTATTCCACACTCACCTGTGCAAGTTAACACCAGGCTCTGTTCTCAAGTATCATTCCTGGTAGGCCTCATGGGGCTTTATGAGGTGCCAGGAATTAGCTCTGGATTGGCTGCCTGCAAGGCAAGCACCTTCCCCGGTGTTCTCTTTGGCCCCTATTCCATTTTTATACAGTTACTTATATAGCCTCTCTTTTGAGTGTATGGTTTATAGTTTTAGCACCAAATTGAATTGCATTCCTTATGCTTTTTTATTTAATCTTGATTTTGAGAAAGATTGTGTCAGTGCATATAGATCTTCTTTGCCTACATATTTAACAATGAATTATACGTATTTATGTTACTAGACACATTACTTCTTTTACAGCAATAAACATCTTTAGTATGCCAAGAGATTCTTTAGCGTAGATATTACCAAGTAGTATTATTAGCAATTGCCCTAAGTCTAGACAAATGATCCCCAGGTTAGAGCCATACCCATTTGAAGATAGTGGGAAAATATTATTCCTTCCCTTAAAAGAGTCTGGAGTGCAGATAGAGAAGAAGACTCAGGCAAGGAACTAGCATTTCACATAGGCCATGTCCCTTTTCTCAGTAATAGTCTGCATGGTTCTGGTGTCTTAGGTCAGTCATGTTGTGTTGTGTTCATTTATTTCATTTGAAGAGACCTTTGTCACCATGTTCATTAAACAGCAAGAGCATCATCTTCTGTTTCAAGTAGCAACATGGATTGGAGCCATTCTTCTTAGCCTTCTTTCCTCCTTTAAGGATTGTGTCCCTTCCTCTCCTTATTTTCTTTATATGGCCCTTTTCTTTGATTAGCTGAGCCTTTAGTCTCAGTCTATGTTTCCTCCATTTGCGTGATTTTTTTCATATGTGCTCTCATGGACTAACCTGCTGGCCCACAGATCCATCCATCTAATCTCTTTTTTTTTTTCAAGTTTTATATTTCATTTTATTTTTTAAATAATATTCTTATTTAAGCACCATGATTACAGACATGATTGTATTTGAGTTTCAGTCATAAAATGAACACACACGGACACACACATGCACACACATCACTTTACCAGTCATCCGTCTAACCTCTGGCTATGAAACTTACATAGTCTATCTTTGGAGAAATAGGTATCATGAATAAAGCCAGCTAAGCAGCTATCACTGGATAACTAGAGAACGTTCTTCTGGTACAGACCTATTTGGAGCCCCTCTAGGCCATCACTCTCAAGTGGCTAACAGAGACCCAGGGTGTTGGCAACAATAGGAAACAAAAAAAGAAGCAAAGCATACAAATCGGGAAGAAACACATAACTGAGGAGATCAGGCTTTTTGCAGCTCCTTCTCTAGAGGTGTGATATGTGGCCACTGCTTAAGCCTGATAGCTTGTGGGGACAAGATGAATTTTTCAGTCAGTATGAGAAATGCCATCCACACCAACTGATACCCTTCCCTGGCAGCTGCCTCACTCTCTATCTTTTATCATTCCTCTTGATCCATCATCTAGAGAATGCTAGAAGGCACGAGAATGTAAGTTCCAAATAGAAATTGGTGCCTGTTTTCTATCTTGGTTTATTTTCAAAAACCTTTTTGAACTTTTGAACTGCTAGTACCCAGGGGGCAGTGTGCAGGAGAATTGATAAATAAAGATAATGCTGATGTGAGTACAATTTCTTTCATATGTAACTAGAGAAGCATGTGAGTTCCCGATAAGCTTTTCTTAGAAAAAATAAAATTTGAAATGTCAGAGGGTTTTTTTTTTTGAGTGGGGGTAGGGAGGACTCCAGTATTAAAAGACAACCTCAGAACTTAGACCGATTAAGAGAAAAATCACACCAACAGGACGGAGGTCGTTTTGGCTGAAGGCCCTTTTATTTTCGTGGAATTTAACCTTCAACCCCTTTATCTTTCAGGGCTCCCTTAAAGTCTGTGTAATATTATGATTTTACTTTTTGTTTTTGTCTGCAATGGTCATTCTGTGTCTGTTTTTGTTTTTTGTTGTTGGGGAAAGGGGGTTCTTCCCATTAGTGCTAGGGAGCCCTGAAACCATGATCACTTTCCATTTCCAACCACACTACATTGAAAAATTGGGGGTATCTATATTTTACAAAGTGTTAAGAATATGGTGTCTGCTCTTTGTGTTTATTTGGAGTGGGGGGACACCTGGCCGAACTCAGGGCTTATTCCTGGTCTTACTCAAGGGACCATATGGGGTATCTGAGATTAAAATTGGGTGGTGCAAGGCAAACACCCTACCCACTGTACTATGACTATTTTTTTAATAACAAAACTTGTATGGAAGAAAATCCTGATTCTTTTCCTTTCAAAACAGCATTGTACATTTGAGATTTTGTATCCAAACCAAAGTAAACCTAAGGCAATGTTAAGTAGTTTTTTTTTTAAATACTAGAATCTTGAAATTAATGGTCTTTTTACACCAATTTCCATTTAAAATGGAATCAGGTAACAATAGCAATAGGATTTACCTCAATCTTGACCATATGGTAGAACATTTAGTTTGGTTTTGACAAAAATGTTATTTTACATAATTTATACCCACACCCTCCCAGGGAAAATAGCATTGCCAAGTGCACATAAAAATTAGAAGGAAAAAAACCCATACATGGAAAAAGTCATCAGAATTATTAACATTATATTGATTAGACTTGACTTCAGTGTTTTTTTGTTCTTTTTTTTTTTTTTTTTTGGTCACTAGTTAGTCTATCTCTTAATCATCTTTATTTTGGAAGCCACACCCAGTGGGATGCTCACTCAGTGATGATCACTCTTACTAGGCTCAGGGAATCATATGGGCTAGAGAAATCAAACCCAAGTTGGCTGCCTGTAAAATAAGCACCTTGGGTCCCGGAGAGATAGCACAGTGGCGTTTGCCTTGCAAGCAGCCTATCCAGGACCAAAAGGTGGTTGGTTCAAATCCTGGTGTCCCATATGGTACCCCGTGCCTGCCAGGAGCTATTTCTGAGCAGACAGCCAGGAGTAACCCCTGAGCACTGTCGGGTGTGGCCCAAAAACCAAAATAAATAAATAAATAAATAAATAAATAAATAAATAAATAAATAAATAAATAAGCACCCTGTCCATTGCTCTATCTTTCCAGTCCCATATGTTTTAATTTTCTTTGAAGTAACAGATCAATATGAAACTTCATAGGCAATTGTTAGATATTTATGAATCATCAAAAAAAAAACATGGATTCAAAGCTTTCTCATGTAGTGAATTCACAGCAAAATGAAGGATTATCAAATATAAAGTTTGAAGTGACTCAGTAGAGTTTATATATATATATATATATATATAAAACGTATATATATAAAAGCATATATATGTCATCATTTTAGTCTTGCAAACATTTGACTAGGATGCCTTCTGATTTATTTCACTTACATAATTGATGTGCTGTTTCAAAGATGGTTCTGCATGTCTGAGAGGACCTGTTTCATACTAGCAGGCCTAGGGGTGCTCTCTTCTCACTCACATTCCTCCAGTTGTCTCTAGATCTTCTAGAGGGAGGTTTGTGTGTGATCAGGCATTTGAATTTTATTGCCTTGAGAGTAATGCATAGTGCTTCAGATTTTAGGAAAACTAAAATAGTCCTTTGTAATCTGCTAGAATTTCTTTTACTACATTGGTTGGTGGGTGTTGGTAGAATGTAGGATAAACAAAACTTTTTTTTTTTTTTTTTTGGTGTTTGGGTCATACCCGGCAGCGCTCAGGGGTGACTCCTGGCTCTACACGCAGAAATCGCTCCTGGCAGGCTCGGGGGACCATATGGGATGCCGGGATTCGAACCACCATCCTTCTGCATGCAAGGCAAATGCCCTACCTCCATGCTATCTCTCTGGCCCCAAATGAAACATTTTATTTGTTTGAGGCACTTGCTTCTGTGCTAGGCAGTACTTCCTGGTTATTCTTGGAGTTGGAGAGATGAAACCCAGGTATCCTGCATGCAAAACCTGTGCTTAGTATGCTGTGCTATCATCTTTCAGGTCCTAAATAATTTTTGTTGTTCTTGTTGTTTTTTGGGTCATACTCAGCAGCGTTCAAGGGTTACTCTTGACTCTGCTCAGAATTTGCTCCTGATAGGCACGAGGGACCATATGGGATGCCAGGATTCGAACCACCTTCTGCCCTGGATCAGCTGCCTGCAAGGCAAATGCCCTACCTCTGTGCTATCTCTCCGGCTCCCTAAATGATCTTTTTTAAAAAAAAGTTAAAAGTTTTTCTTCCCATCAGATAAGAGGCTAATATCCAAAATATACAGGGCACTGACAGAACTTTACAAGAAAAAAACATCTATTCCCATCAAAAAATGGGGAGAAGAAATGAACAAACACTTTGATAATAAAGAAATACAAATGGCCAAAAGGCACATGAAAAAATGCTCCTCATCACTAATTATCAGGGAGATGCAAATCAAAACAACGATGAGATACCATCTCACACCACAGACATTGCCATACATCACAAAGAATGAGAACAATTAGTGCTGGCGGGGAATGTGGAGAGAAAGGAACTCTTATCCACTGCTGTTGGGAATGCCATCTAGTCCAATCTCTATGGAAAGCGATATGGAGATTCCTTCAAAATCTGAAAATTGAGCTCCCATTCGACCCAGCTGTTCCACTGATAGGGATATACCCTAAGAACACAAGAATACAATACAAAAACCCCTTCCTTACACCTATATTTATTGCAGCACTATTCACAGTAGCCAGGCTCTGGAAACAACCAAGATGCCCTTCAACAGACGAATGGTTAAAGAAACTGTGGTACATATACACAATGGAATATTATCCAACTGTCAGGAGAGATGAAGTCATGAAATTTTCCTATACATGGATGTACATGGAATCTATCATGCTGAGTGAAATAAGTCAGAGGGAGAGAGAGAGACGCAGAATAGTCTCACTCATCTATGGGTTTTAAGAAAAATAAAAGTCATTTTTGCAACAATCCTCAGAGACAATTAGAGGAGGGCTGGAACTTCCAGCTCACTTCATGAAGCTCACCACAAAGAGTGGTGAGTGCAGTTATAGAAATAACTACACTGGGGCCCAGAGAGATAACATAGCGGTGTTTGCCTTACAAGCAGCCGATCCAGGACCAAAGGTGGTTGGTTCGAATCCCGGTGTCCCATATGGTCCCCTGTGCCTGCCAGGAGCTATTTCTGAGCAGACAGCCAGGAGTAACTCCTGAGCACCGCCGAGTGTGACCCAAAAACCAAAAAAAAAAAAAAAAAAAAAAAGAAATAACTACACTGAGAACTACCATAATCATGTGAATGTGGAAAGCCTGTCTGGAGTACAGGTGGGGGTGGGGTGGAATGGAGGGAGATTTGGGACATTGGTGGTGGGAATGTTGCACTGGTGAAGGGGGTGTTCTTTACATGATTGAAATCTAATCACAATCATATTTGTAATCAAGATGTTTAAATAAAGAAAAAAATCTAAAAAAAATGTTTTTCTTCCTTTTTTGGGATGGTCGTTTTGAGCCACACCTGACTGTATTTAGATCATATTCCTGATCTGGGATCTGGGAACGCTGCTTGTCAGTGTTCAGGGGATGTTAGGTAGTGCTGGGAATCAGAATATGCAAGGCAAGCACCTCCATCCTTGGGATTCTTTGAGAAAGTGTTACATGGATAGTTATTTGTCATTTTTAGATTGTGTATATTTATATGTATATACCTACATATAAACACTCATAGTCACATGATTATAATTATTTCAACACATACATATATATGTGTGTGTAAACACACATACACACAAATGATTGCTGACTATTCTTTTTTTCTAATTTGAACCAAATTTTTTATTGATTTTTTATATTATTTTTAATTTTTTTAACTTTTTTGTTTGTTTGTTTTTGGGTCACACTTGGCAGCACTCAGGGTTTACTCCTGGCTCTCTGCTCGGGGGACCATATGGAACACCGGGATTCAAACCATTGTCCTTCTGCAAGCAAGGCAAACGCTTTAGCTCTATACTATCTCTCCCACCCGATTTTTTATTTTTAATTAATTAATTAATTAATTTTTGGTTTTGGGGTCACACCTGGCAGTGCCCAGGGGTTACTCCTGGCTCTACACTCAGCAATCGTTCCTGGCAAGCTCGAGGGCCCAATGGTATGCAGGGATTTGAATCACCATCCTTCTGCATGCAAGGCAAATGCCCTACCATCATGCTATCTCTCCGGGCCCTTAATTTAATTTTTAATTGACTTGTAATTTTTTAATGATTTTTAAAATGCTGATACTAATTGAATATATATGAAACCTCAACATCTGAGACATGAATGAACAAACTTTTTTTTTTTTTTTTTTTTTGGTTTTTCAGGCCACACCCGTTAGATGCTCAGGGGTTACTCCTGGCTATGCGCTCAGAAATTGCCCCTGGCTTGGGGGGGACCATATGGGACGCCGGGGGATCGAACCGTGGTCCTTTCCTTGGCTAGCGCTTGCAAGGCAGACACCTTACCTCTAGCGCCACCTTGCCGGCCCCGAATGAACAAACTTAAAATGAAACAATACAGCATTAGAGAGGAAACTCAAAGGGCTACAGATTACGGACACCACATACTCCCCTGAGTACCACTAGATATAGTTAAAAACCAAAAATAATAAAAAGTAGAAATGGAGCAGAGATAGAGATAGAGGGTAGGGCATTGGTTGCTGACTATTCTAAACCCAAATAACTCCAGTCTCTTCTGAGACTAAAATCACTTACAGAAAGTTGAAAAATAAATATTATAATCAACGAGGCATCACAAATAACTTTTATGTCTAAATCAAGCTATTAAATGCTTTTTTATTTTTAAGTAGATAGGGGAATAAAATAGCTGCATAGTTCATAAAGTGGTATGCCATTACTGCCTGCTGTGCCCAAGAATTATGCCAGCTTTTTACACTCATGAAGTAAAAGCGGATTAGAACTGTGATCAATGTATTATCCTATATTTCTTATTGTGCCTTATATTTCCTTTTTGAACACCTTTGTAGACTAAATGGCTACTAATGACATAATTACAATTGTTTGTCACTACCATAATGCATGATTTCCTATCTCATCATGAAGATGTAAGTTAGATAAAGGAGCAGTTTTGGCAGGAAGACAAAGTGCAGTGATTTATTAAAGGCCAGATGTGGTGGTTAAAAGCTTTTCTACAGAAGGCTCAATTGAGTGATGGGAAATGGGAGCGAAACCACCATCGCACACTCAGCCCCTGGCTCTTGTGACATTCACTCTTGTGTCAGTCTTGCGAGTGACAGAGCTGTTCATGGACTCATGACAGACAAGCCACATGTTTTATTATTGTGTACAAAAATTTTAGGTTGGAATTTAAACAGGGTGATAAAGGTTCACATTAGCTTATACCAGCAAAGTGGGTGTTTAAAGGAAACTAATGAGACTAAAGTGCCGGCGATATTTTCAATTTGCTTAGTGCCTCATAGCAAGAACCGAAATACCTTACATTTCTGTCATGTTTCAAAGAGGGAAAATCCCAGCGGTATTTGAGAGAGAGAGAAAGAGGAAGAGAGAAAGAGAGAGAGAAAGAGAGAGGTTAATATGAGAATTCAAAGAAATCAGAAGCAAGTAGAGACAAGATATTACTTAAGCACTGTTGACATACATGCTGCGCACATAGACTTCACATATATATACAGTCAGGTTAGATAGTTGTTGCTCCAGAAGAGGCACAATTTCTGGTTTTAGTATTATTTGTACACACAAAGCTCTGTTAAAATAATATTAATACCCCAGAGTGATAGACCTGAGTGATTTGAAGGGTGTTTTCTAGCTTTTGGAGGAGAGAATAAAAGCAAGAGAACAGTTTCATTAGGACATTCTGTGGTCAGAAGTAGTCATTCTTCTTTTCCCCTTTCCTTCTGTCTTTTCTTTCTCTCCCTACCTTCCTCCCTCTGTTCCCCACTTCCCTATATCACCTGATAACAATGGGAGTTATTATACTGCAGAATGGGTTCTGTAGAATATGGAACCTGGAACTCTTCTGGACATAGGGGTTTACTTGTCCCTTCTGGTGTGGATAGAAAAAAGAGCCCTTAAATAAACATATGTTGAAGACACAGAACTTTTTAGGTAAACTCCTTGAAACTGTTAACAACTTTAGTAAAGGCATTTATAATCCCATGACCTCCCTGTCTGCTTAGCAGACAAAAGATCACACCATGACCAACTTTAGAGTGCTTGTAGATTTTCATACTTAAAGATTCTGTGATTTTGTGAAGTTACTCACTTCGCACTTAGCATTCCATATCTGGTGTCAGGCCCTATCAGCTCTACAGAATCAGGAACTGTGTCCATGGACCCATCCCATTGCCTGGCATTTAAAATACATTTGAGGATGAAAAGATAAATAAAAAAAATGCAAACACTAGCTTATATTCAGGGTGTTGTTTAGAGCAACAATCCTTCCCAATGAAAACTTTCTCAAACTATAAATACTTGTCTGTATGATTAGTGGAGTAGTTTAACTAGCCCTTTTGCTGCACCTTTTAATTCAAACATTGGTGCCTTAGAATCCAGTTCGTCAGATCTGGTTCCTTCCAATACTTTTTGCCTCCCAGACAGTCCTGCAATTCCAGATACTACCACTTGATGGCTTGAGTTTAACCTTAGACTTAAATCATCTCCCCTCCCAACACCCCCCCACAGTCTCTTCCACTTAAAAAAAAAAGTGTGTGTGTGTGTGTGTGTGCGCGCGCGCGCGTGCTTTATGAGTCATATATTGAACCTTATAAAGTGATGAATAAAACTGAAACAGAGAATACAGAGAATAAAGCTTCAAAGAAAGAAAACACTTAGAATGGGGACAGCTTCATGAGACCCTGTCAGAGTGCCCTATACTTAGAATGCCCCATGCTTAAAGGTTATGTTTATCTCCATCTTGAATAATCTTAATAACTGAACAAAGAGTACCAAAATTTTATTTTTCCATTGGATTCCATTAATTAAATTTCTGCTCAGGAGCATGTGCTTTGTGTGTTGTGAATATAGTTGACTTCAGTTTTGGGCTCCTTTAACGTGGCCAGGGTTCATGTCTGGGGACTTTCTTAAGCTAGAAGACCAACTTTATTTTCCTTGAACTTGGATCCTAAAGGCTTTATGGAGGGATTTTTGGAGGCCTTTTGCCATGTCACGTAGGCTCACTCAAGAGCTTTGATTTTGTCTTGGAATTCTGAATTAAGAATTTGGCTCTTCAGTGGGCTGCCTAAGCTTTGCTTCTCCAGACTCATTGACAATAATAACAAAAGTTACCTCATTGACAATAAATGAGAGAAATAGGAGTATGGTGGTCTTCAAGAGGTGGGAGGGGGGAATTAAATACTTTGTAGCAATTAATTTCTGACTGAGAGTCAGTCTACTGAAACACTGCTAGGCAGGTCGCCATCACAGGGTACCACAATTTCTGATGACACTGACTAAAAAAACTTCTTTTTTAGTAGTGGTTATTCCACTACAACAGGGATTCTTGCTGCACTTCAGGACTTGACCCTTAGCCCTAGAGATTCTAGAAAGCCTGGCATGGGAGTTCAGGAGAAGGCTTGACTCAACTCTGTCTTTTCCTGCCTTCTGGTCAGAGCCAAAGCTGCCCCCTCTTTCTTCTACATCCTCTTTATGTGGATGATTGATTAACCTGGAAAGGATTTGTATAACTAAACTTGGCATTTGGCAACCATTTTCTGCTTCCCATTGGTTCAAAGATGTCTTTTACTTGGAATGTCATCAAAGGAACCCAGATCTCTTTCACAGAGCATTTAAAACACATTTGGAAGCAGCCAAGTAGTTCATAAATATCACCCTTCCCCCATTCATATAGAGAATTTGGGAAATGTTGACTATATTAAAGGGACTCCCCATTCTTAGGGAGGGAGGATACATTATAGGAAACTGAACTGATTCAGTATGGCATAGGTTCCATTTTCTATAATATATATTTATTAAAGACTTTCAGGGGAACAGGCGGAAGTGATTCTTGCTATTGTGTTCCTGGTATTTAAATGGACACTGGTATAGTGCTGGAGAGATAGTACAGCAAGGAAGGCACTTGCTAGCACCCCAGAGGGTCCCCCACAACTTTAGGAGTACACCTGAGTGAGTGTAGAAACGAAGTAAGCCCTAAGCATAGTTGGATGTGGCCCAGTAGCAAACAAATGTACATAGGTATGAAATAGAGTCAGAGAACAGTACTGTGAAAAAAATTAAAATAAATAAGTGAACTAAGAGTACTTCAAGGTCTGTGAGCCTTTTTTAGATGAGGTGGTTGGTGGGGAGTGTCTCCATAAAACTGATATTTGAGCTAAGTTCTGAATAGGCTAGGGGGAGGTAGCCAAGTGGAGACTGGGAGATGAGCAAATCCTATTTAGGAAACTGTCAGTCTCAGATTTGAACATGGTGGGCTTATGGAATAGAATGAAAACCAATGTAGCTAGAATGAGATATGCAAGACAAGAAGAGAAATGAGTTGGGCAAGAGATTTAGCTGAGGTCTGATCTTGGACTTTATGAAAGCCAGAATCATGTGATCCTTGAACTTCGTTACTCTAGGTATTATTTTCAATCTACAAACAATTCAAGAATGTTTCTGATTATAAAGCAGAATAATTTCATCAGCCAAATAGTCTCAAAGTATTAACTTAAGGAATTATGGGCTCTTTTAGTTGAGTTTAATTCATTGGTTTTCTATTTATTCAGTAACTTCAAGGAGCAAGAGAGTCCCAAGACAAGCCACAGTGCAACTAATATAAGCCATTTATTTAGTTTCCAGATGAATCATTTCTTCTGTCACATTGATAATGTTCTTGACTTAAGGCGTACGGCCTAAATTGACAAAGTTTGCAACAATTTGCTTGATAAATGCAAAGTCATTTGCATGTAGAAGGTAGCTATCATTGTTAACACTTATCAGGCCTAATACCTGATACTACAGAGACCTTTGAGCACCACTGAGTGTATCCCTCTCCTCAAAAAAAGGGTCTATCCGGGAACGAGGGAGATTTTAACACATCATTTATTGAGAAACCTAACTGGTAAACTCATTCTGGATCTAGCTACTGGTTTATAGTCATAAAGAACTGCCTTTTTGAAGTTGTGGAATGATAGAGCACATGGCCATCACCTATAAAATTCTGTTTCCTTGATTTCATATCTAGAAGTGGTTTTGAAATATGGTGATGCTTAAAATGAAAGTTTCACTGTGAGGTTGGTTTTTTGATTTGTTTTGGGGTTACACTCACAGTGCTCAGGGATTACTCCTGGCTTTGCACTCAGAAGTCGCTCCTAGCAGGCTCCGAGGACCATATGGGATGCCAGGAATCAAACCGGAGTTCGTCCATGGTTTGGCACGTGCAAGGCAAACACCCAACCTCTGTGATATCTCTCCAGTCCCTTTACTGTGAGTTTTAAAGATTTCTCATTAATGAAGACTCAGGATAAATTTGATTTTGTTTTGTTTTGTTTCCGATGGCACTCAGGAGTTACTCCTGGCAGACTCAGGGGACCATGTGAAATGATGGGGATCAAACCGGGTCAGCCACATGCAAGACAAATTCCCTACCCACTGTGCTGTCACTCCAGCCTCTCATAATAATTTTTATAAACAAAATTAAATCCCTCATCTCTCCAAAATAATGGTGGCCTTGGATTTGGGCTCAAGGATCTGAGTAATTTATGTGCTGTTCTTGTGGAAATTTGGTCTGAATAGTTGACATTTTTGATGTAGGAGTTGGTTTTTGACTCAATCAGCTTCTCAGAATTTCTAGCTCTTCCCAGCAGGGCTTTTGAGAATCAGGAAGGATAACAGATTTCATTGGCTCAGCTCGCCAATAGTAGTTTTTAGAAATCACATAAATGGCCCCAGGGAATCTAAATTTTATAGTCTTTCACTTGGTTTCATCCACACCCCTTGAAAGATTATCTCAGATTACTGGAAGTCTTTATTGTTAAATTTTAGAGAATCTCGCATTCTGCTTAGAAATCATTTTTTAGTTTTATTAGAACATTAACTAGCATAGGTGCTAATTATTTTAAGTATGACCCTGGAAATGGACTATGTCATTTTGAAAAGGGCTCCTTTTAACAGAATTTGATTTTAAAGGCTGGTTTATAGATATTATAGTAATACTATTGTTATCTAATTAGCATCTACTGTGCAAATGTATGTGATATTAGAGAGTCAGATATACATAAAATTATAAATTGTGACACTTTATAGGGTTTTGTTTTAGCACGGATCTTGTACAGTCACCATTACTTAAGAGTTTAAAATGTGGCCTGAGACATTACATCATGTGAAGACCAGGACACAAAAAAAAATCGAGGATCAATTTCTGATTATAATAAAGTTTTAGTATAAGGCATTTCTGAATATGTGTCATGAATATGAGTCATGATTTTCACACCAAACCTGACCTATTATGATTGTTTCAACTTCAAGGGGTTTTCAGTATTTAAATTCTAAACCTAATTCTAAGGTTTCAAAATGATTCACATTCAAATCTACTTTTATGTTTTATAATTAAATAAGAAAATATTGCTATACCTACATTTTTACTATTCTTAGACATATTACAATTATTTCTTTAATTTCACCAATAAAATAGACCATTTCTTCATTAGTAAATTATAAGGCTATCTCAATAAAAAGAATTGGGTTGAATGTAGCTTGCCATCTTAAATAGTCATTTCAGTTTAGAATTTTTTCACTTCTTTCATTAGTTCTTTTTGTAAGATGTGAAGATACTTTCTAGGTAAATTAATCCCTTCCAAGCGGTAAAATAACTTCCTTTTTGGAAAGTTATTAGAGTCTTATTCTTTATAATCTTAAATACCACTTATGTGAGAGTGAACAATACACGAAAAAATTACTCTAGTTAAAAAAAGAATGATTACGACCTAGGCCAAGTACATTGCAATTATATGTTCATGGAAAAGTGAGCTTTCTACTGGGAAAAGCGTGATATAGATGCCCGTGAAATTTATAAAGTTTAAGTATTTTTGTAAATTAGGTTGTTCCTAGTTAAACAGGTGGCTTTAAAGGCTGGTTTCACTGTTGTTTTAATCATAGTTTAGTTACCATGGAGAAATATGCAAGTTAGCATTTATACACAGAAGTGAAATTTATGCTGCATAGATAATAGCCTAAATTTAGCTTGACTTAAGTTTACCACTTCCCTTTTTTCAACAAAAAAGAATAATAATATATCATATATATCCATTAACAAGTTAATTTCTTTAAATGCCACTGTTATATTTTTAGAGAATTTCTTTTCATAGGCATCAACGGACACTTCTGTCAATGTGTCTTCTTACAGTACTACATATAATATACCATCTTCCATTTGATCTGTTCTAATTGTGTCATCCTTAGCTTTAATAAAAAGATGTTTCTAAGTTTAAAAGCAATCATCTGGCTAAAAAACTAATACTTGGCACATCGAATCGCGCTGATTTTCTAAAGGATCACTATGTCATACTTAAAATCTGAAAACCTATAGTGGTGATGGGACCCATCTGATTTTGGAGTCTAACAGGGGTTCAATTGATTGTTTGAATATATTTTCGCGGAGAAATTCTGAGACAATATTCCTAATGAACTAGTTTGAACTTAATGCCCTCTTAGCTGGGTAATAGATTTTTTTTTTCCCTTTTAATCCTAAACAAAGTGATTTGGTTATGTGGAATCCAGCCACTGGGAGCTGCCTTTCCTGCCATTTGCTTTACCCAGTACCTCAGAGCGAAGGCTAAGTTTTCAAGGACAAATGTAGTAAAAGTGTCCTGATCCAGCACCAGGTCCCCCAGCACAGAGAGAGAGCAGCAGATCCCTTTCAACACCAGCTGTTCTCACAGATATAGATTGCTGCAGTGAAATTTTCTTAATATAATTCAGGAAGCTCTAGAGAATTCTCCAAAACAACTGTGCCAACAAGGAAAATGTTGAATTTTTCATCAGCTGCCCAATGCTGAGAGTTAGTGGGCAATCCGTTCATTCATGACCAGATGTTCAGCATGGTAACGCTCCGCAGTTAACTTGAACTCTGTGGCCTTTTTACCATTGGCTGCAAGGACATTGGCAGCAACCTGGCATTGGAGAATTGAGGCCCTGCACAAGCGAAAGGCCGAAGTGTGTGTGTGTGTGTGTGTGTGTGTGTGTGTGTGTGTGTGAGGCTTCCTAGTTTTCACCAGCGACCAGACAAGGTAGGGAGTGATGAAAGAAGGGAACGACATCACATCAATCATTTGGAGGCAAGGAGAATTCGCTATAGGATTGTGTCTTGGGGGAACAGTTGGCAAATTTTTGCACTCCTTTTTTTATTTGAGAAGAAAGGCAGTCTTTGTTTAGTTGGACAGATTTTATTTTCAACCAGTGTCTAAAACTTTTTGTGGTGGGGGTGGTTAAGACAGTAAGAAAAGTTTTCTAATTTTAAACTAGAGGAAGTAAATAAAAATGATTCTTAATATTGAAACTTTCCTAGGTCCACTCTGGATATGGAAATATGTGATATTTTTGCCCTAGGTAAGCCTGATCGTTGTAGGTAGAGAATATTTAGGTCTTCCATTCAAAGAGATTGAACATTTCCTTCCCATACAGGGACTGACTGAGTCCATGACATTTTTTGTCAGCTGTTAGGAGTTTGGGGGAGGGGGAACAATGGGAAAGGAACTAGATGGAGTAGGGGGCTTTTGATGGAGCAAAATGATTTGCTATGTGGAAAGTAATTCTTCCTTAAAATGACTAATGTGTTTGATTCTGGAAGTGTGGCAAGCCAGGCACAGAAAGGCAGAATTTTCTAACTGAAAACATCTCAGATGGTGAGCGCCTTTCTTTCCCACCTCCATGGCACTGGTAATGAAGTGGTTTATTTGTTTTTTGATTTTTTTTTTTGTATTTTGTTAAAATCTACACGACATAAAATGCACCACCTAAATCCACTATACAATAATTTTAACTTTTAAAACAGTATAGATAATGGAAAAAGAAAAAGAAATTCCACCTTGCTTATTTGACCATTTCTTAAAAAATTTGAATTTCATCTCAATGGTGCCCTCTCAGCAAGAATTTAGCCTTTGTTTATTTGAAACTGGAAAGAAAGTCACTGTGAAACAGACATTTTGCTTTTTGGAGCCTTGGTTTGTTTTCTCTTCTTTCCTATAGAATTCTTGGCTTCCCTGGTATATCCTAGTAGCACCCATTTTAGGGGGGGGCACAAAGGTAACCTGGAGGGTCTTTGGGGCAGCGGAACCCTCACAGTAATGATATTTGCTTTGGCAGAGCTTACGGCCTTTGGTTTACAAGGTTGCAACGAACACTTCCTTTCCATTTCCTGCTTACAGAGAAAGCGGGTGGCATGTGGCACCGAGATATGGAAATTTCTCATTACCCCGCTTTAAATCTGAACCTCTCTGGCCTTTAGAATCACACTGAAAGAGTATGTGTTTCATTTGTCTGGGTGATTCTCTCCCCCCACCTTTTCTTTTTCTGAAAAGTCCCTGAGTGTGTTGACTTGGTTTTGAATTACAGCAGGTACTGACTGGGCGGCTGGGAAGCAAGGAGCAGGCTTGGTGTTGTTTTCTGGGATGCTAACTTGCTGATAGGAAAGTGAGAACCAGTTTACAGTAGCTCTGACACTACTGTTACCTTTCTGCAGTCCTCTCCAGCTGCTCCCAGCCCTTCGGATGCCTTTGCCATGCACACAGTTTGTTCTTGGGTGTGAAAGCAAACAGTATTTGAGTTGGCAGCAAGTTCTCTTTCAGTGGAGTTTGCTGCCTCGGCAAGAAACCGCAGCATGAGCTTTCTGCTGCGGAAGGTTTCCACTGGCAGGATGGCCTTTTCCCACATTTCCTTGGTTTAAGGAAACAGATTTTTGAACTTTTTTTTTTTAAGACAAAATGCCAACATTTAACAGCTGGAGTTAGTATATAATTTATGGTTTTCACTTTATGTTCTTGTGGATGTATAAAAATTAAAAATCTGCAATTATTGTTAAATTATGCAAGTTTTTGCAAAAAGAGTGATTAAAAATAGACCCTCTGTTATGAGGAATTCAAGAAAGTCATTGTTACCCAAACAGGTATTCTCAATTATTCTATCTTTAATGGTTTTTAATTGTTATAATTTACTCATACGCTATTACATCTCTCATAGGAAGGAGATATTTCTGAAAGCTCTTTGTTTTTTCTTTGAGGAACAAGTAGGGGTTTGTTCATTTGAAACTCTTCGGTATTTTTTTTAATCTTATTTTATTTTTTATTATTACTTTTTTTTTTAACCTTGTCTGCATGTTCCTTCTCTCTCTGATAACCGTACCTGTCACTGTGGTTCTGTCTGGAGAATCTTAACCGTGAGGAACACATCTCCAGCCTCTTCCTCTCAGGATGATGGTCTTTGTCAACGCTTGTGCCTTCATTCAAGTCTGCTAAGTCTCTTTGCAGGGCCACAGAATTTACTTTTCAGACCAACTTCCATTATTCTACGTTTCCTGCAGGTGAAATTCATACATGTATCCACTCCTCATTGCCTGGCCCTCTTGTTGAAATTATAACATATCAGAAACGAATGTAGAAACGAATGTAGCAAAGCCAATTCAAAAATGACTGAATGGTGCCCTAATTATGTGGTTTTGTATTACCAATACCCAGAGACTGGTGAGCTTATTTTTTTCGTTGTGTTGTTATTTCATTTTTCTGTTGAAAGAGAGGAAGATTCTCAGAACCTTTATTAACATCCCCCAAAAGCCACAACTTTAATTAAAAAGTAACACTAACATATTTGTTTTCCTGATTTCTCAGAAAATAAAATAGGAAGTGAAAAGACCATTTAACTTGATACAGCATGTTAAAATAAAGATCATTCAATCTACAAGTTAGATTTAGGGTCAGAATATTAGCTGTGATAAATAACAGAGGACACATTTTTTTTTCTTCTTCTCAAGGATAGTGGCAGTTAATCATTTTTATCTGCCCGCCTTGTAGGCTTGATTAGATTTATTGTGTATGCCACATGTTTATGGCGCTTTTATTATATGTTGTTAATTTGTTGTAACTGCCACTGCATTTTTTTCCCTCTTCCCTTTTCTCTGACTCGTGAAAGCAACTGTCAGCTGTTACCCTGTGCCTTAGGAAACTTTAATTTTAATTTTGATAAAAGCCATAATGGTTTACAACTTAAGTAAAGAAAAAAAAAACCCACTCAGTCTTCCCATGATAAAGAGAAAATCTTTATATAAAGATCTTTTGATAAAGAGAAAATGTGTTTGTGTTTTATTCAGTAGTTATTTGTTCTATAAATTGTTCTATAAATGAATTGTATTTTGAAGGTAGATTTAGAAAATGTCCATTTGCAATGATATTTAATGGAACCTTTAATTGGAGAGCTATCAAGCATGCACTAAACTGATTTTTTTTTCATCATAGGTCAGTCATATGTATTATTTTCAAGTCACAACTAGGTAAGACAATTGGGATGTTTGAGATTTAAGCTGCTTAAAAAGTCAGGCAGTGGAATGATGCATTTTCGAACAACAGTCTTTTTTAGTATACTAGTTCTCAAAATGGATATGGAATTTGTTAAATATAGAGGCAAGTCTTTAAATAAGTCCAACAGTTAAACTTGGGCAGCCAGAGAATTAGATTGGAAATGATTTACAATGAGCCTACAGGACATTTAAAAAAATAAATTTAGGAAAGGAAATCCACTGGCTGTATTGGCTACATTACAGCAAAGGATTTTTACTTTTCATCCCTTTTGAATTAGTTGGATATATAGGCAATGCATAGAAACAGACTTTCAGACGGAAAAATTGACAGAATTTTTCTTTTTACTGTGTGATCTGGCGTTGGTTTGGTATTGGCATTATATGCCTCTGACAATAACCAAGTCAGTTTCTTGTTTTGACAGTTGCAAACTTTTTCAATAACAGAGAACCACCCATTCTCTTAAGAGCATTAGACTTTGAAATAAACAGACACTGTTGAACGGCATTTTGTTTTTGTCATACAGCATGAACATATGGGTCCTTAATAAATAACATGTGAATATGACAAGGGTATGGTTATTGAGTTTATAATGTATGATAATAATAGAAACATATATCACTTTAAAGAATTAATATGCATTTATTCATACTCTACTATTCGAAGTTTAAACATGTTTGTGGAATACACACTACAAATTCATAGAGACAGATTACAGGCACTATTAAGTCATGTAGGTATGAAATGATTTAACTGACAACTAAAATTTCTTATGATGACTTATTACTGCATCTGAAATCTTTACTTATACTGGGAAAAGAAAAAAGTAACACTTTAGATATTTCAACTATAAGGTAATCCATTGCTTTAATCACATTAGTACTAAATAGATCCTGCCACAAAAAAAAACAACACAACAACCTTATGTTTACTAGTAGGAAAGTTTGGAATTTTTAGAAAAATGTCAATTTTTTTACTCTAGTGTCTTCAGGAATACACTAAACTACACTATGCGAATGAGACAATTGTTTGATTCCTCCATCCCCTCCCCTATTCACAATTAAAAGAACTCATAGCTCAATATGTGTTTATTGAAAAATGTAGGCTGTTTTGAGAAAATCAATGTTGATCCTTCAATTCTGTCCTTAGGGATAAAACTGTAAGAGAAATGAGATATTTCTTTACTCCATGAAGAATTTAAGTCACTACTTTCTGTAGTTGCAAGTTTTTAGATATTGGATTAGAGAAAGCGAGATGGTTGGTTTTTTTTTTGGCTCATGGGAAGAGAGTGAAAAACAACAAAAACGAAAAAAAAAATGGTACAAGGAGAACAGTAAATAATCTCTTTGGGATATAAGATTCACACAGGGAAGAAAGAAAATGAATTGGAAAGGTAGAAAGGAATTGAAAATTCATCCAGGAATGACTTCAAATTCAGAGTAAGAAATAAGGAGTTTATTCTATTATAATATCAATGAAATTAGCAACAATGACTTATAGCACTTGCTATAAACAAAACAACTATTGGTATACATTTCATCTTATTATATATTGCTCATAAATATCCAAGGAAAATATACTGCTAACATTAGTAGATATTAATAAATTAGTAAGAATAAGATAAGGAAACTGAGTCTTGTAAAAATATGTGCTAATACAGGTGAGGTAGAGCCATGATTTGAAGTTGATTCTTGGTGACCAGTAGACCTCTTTTGAGAACCTTTTGAGAACTCTGATGCTATATCCACCGTGTGCCCCCTGAGTTTTGTCAGAGCATAGGAGTGCCTAGGACATTTTATAAAACAGAATAATGAGCCCAAATTAGGGGAAATTGATGTTTCTAAAGAGCTGCAACCAGTAGGAAAGTTGAGAAGATTGGAAGGTGGTCTGGAAGGGTTAGTTAAAAAAAAACCCTGTAACATTTTCTGGACTGAATGTGTTGTGAGAGAAAGAGACATGTATGGAGTTTTTAGCACTTGATCTCAAAATAATGGAGGAGGAAACTTGGAAGTGCTGAGCTGAAGTTTGGGGATCTTTTTAGGTGCAGCTGTCAAATTTTAAGCAAAGAATTTATGGAAGATGATAAAATATACATTGAACTTTGGGGTAGGAAAATAGTAGGGCTGGTGGTATGGAGTTGGAGAGGGAAGGAGTGGCTAGAGAAGGAAAGTAGGAAATAAATATATCAGCCTTCTGAGTTAACGAAATCTGCACATTGAAGATGACAGATTTGTAGGCCATGCTTCAGACACATTACCTATACATATTCATATTTGTATACATATTCATGTACATATTTATATATGTATTCCTATATACATTCATATGTATCACTGTGTGTATTTGTATATGTATCTTATTCATGAGCATGCGCTATCCCCTTAAGCACACATATGTTTACTTGGGAGCCTTTCCACCACAGTTAACAAGTGAAGGATAGGAAGGATGAGTATCAGGCTGTCTTGTGAACAGCCAACTGGGTAGGATCCTTGGGAGTACTAGAGGGAAGATGGAGCTCCTTCCAGAGTATGTGAGGTTCAGACCAAGGCCCAGACTTTCATATCTCTAAATGCATTCCAACACAGAAGCCTGGCTATTTTAAATGCTATATCGTACATGTTAAATGATCTATAACAGAATTTTACAGAATTCAGTGAAACTACCATTATGTTGTGAAATATGGGCAATGACTGTGGTCAATAAACGTGTTAACTTTTTCATTTGGGGTGATATTTTTTTCCCTTTTAAAATCCATTTATCTGCTAAAATGCATCTGAGAAGTTCATTGCTTTCAGTGCTTTTGCTGACCAAGAATTATGGTTGTAAGATATATATTTCCCTATCCTTTCCTCTTTGTAATAACCAATATACTTAATTGAGAAATTCAGGCTTGATTTTTCCTTAGAGTCAAAGAAATGTTGTTTTTGTTCAAGTCAGTTTTGCATGGCTGAAAAAGGATATAATCATTCTTTTCTTCTCGGAGATGCCACTCTGATTTCCTTTTAGCATACTCAAGAACATCACCCTGACAAAATTCACCTTTACCTCCTACTAAAATTAAGCTTCTACTTTTTGGTTCTTTCATTGCCATTTTTTAAAGAAGTAGAATGGTTTGGGACACTCTACATGGCTTCAGAAACACCTCCTCTTTATACTGCCAGTAGTGTGAGATTCCTGTGGCACCTTTACAGCCACATTGGAACAACATTCTGAGGGGCTTCAGATGGAATGCCTGTCACTTGGTGTTTCTCATGGGAGAACCAGGTGGCCATATTACTGATCTCTTTGTCATAAAGGCTTAAGAAGTCATTTCTTTGTCAACTAAGGTTACCCTGAATTTTGAGATTTTTAATAAAATTGGCTCCAGTCTCTAACCCATTCCCTATGAGAATTCCAATGTCAATTTCTAGAAGAATCATTTTCATAATCAATTTTGGTTGAAAAGTCTTTGATGCTCTCTCTTTCCATTGCTCTGTTCTTCAATCTTCTTTTGGAGTTGGAAATGAACTTTCGAAAATGTCCTTCCACACAACGCACACAAGTTATAGGTTTCAGGGAATTTTCATCTGGGAAGTTCAGAGTCAAAAAATTCAAAAGCTTCGTTCTTAAAATATCTGTTTGCTCACTCTGAATCTGTCCCAAGTTTCACCATAGATCAGGACCTCTGAATTACTGTATATACTTAAGTATAAATTTGTGCCGAAAAACCCAAACTCGGCTTAACTCGGCTTATACTCAGATCATACAGGTTATTTGATTCAGTGCGCGTGTGCCACATGTCTTGTTATCTTCTCCTTTCTGCTGGAGGGGGCGGTGCTTAAGCTCAGTCCACAAATCGCAGCTGAGCTGGAAGTAGGCGGCTGAACTGAACTGTATGCCACTAAACTATTTAACCCACGATGTTCAATGGCACATTTAATTAAGTGAAAAATGATTTAAGGCAGTAAAGTCGTGTAAATAAATGTTCATAAATCCTGAATCCTTATAATTAGGGGTTTTGGAGTATTAGGATTCAGGATTTTTAACCATTTATTTACAATGCTTTACTGTCTTACATGGTTTATTCAATTTATTAAAGTTGCCATTGAATACTATGGGTTAATGTGGTATTTTAATGGCATACAGTATATCAAACAGTCATGTATTTTAAATATAATCATGTGTTTGTTTATTTACTTATTTATTACTGATTCTTCAATTATTGTAATTGTTTTGGGTATATATTTGTATTTTTGAAATTTACCAGTGGCTGCTGCATTTTCTGCCTCAGCTTATACTTGAGTCACTAAGTTTTCCCACTTTTTAGGGTAAAATTAAGGAGGTTGGCTTATAATCTGGTCAGCTTATATTTGAGTATAAAGGTATCTTAATTGCCTTTTTTCTTTCTTCTTTCTCTGACATTTTTCTTTCCTTCTAATTTCTCTGGTTTCTGTTAATCAAAAAAATTTTTTTAATAAGAAGGGGGTGGTTGAGAGAAGCTCCCAGGCAGCGTAATAGGAATGAGGGCTACTCCCAGTAATACTTGGTTAATTAGACCAGGCCACTCAGTGTCCAGGTCCAACATGCAGTACCGCTGGATCCAGCAGCATTGCAGGTCACCAGGACCACACCCCCACAGTTCTGGGGATCATACCTTAAACACATACACCCTTAACTCCAGAGATAATCTCCCTGGACCCCAAACATAGTTTTTGAAAAAAGCAGTTTAGCTTTCTATTTCTTTTCACCATCTTCCAAGCCGAGTTCCTCTGAACTGTCTTCCACCCTTCAAGTAGTGTATCAAGAAGGAAAAACTGATAGGTAAGATGAGAATCTTTTTTTTTCCTTAATTTATTTTTTGGGTTTTGGGTCACACCCAATGGCACTCAGGGGTTACTCCTGACTCTGCTCTCAGAAATTGCTCCTGGCAGGCAGTGGAAACCATATGGGATGACGATATTCAAACCACCTTCCATCCTGGATCAGCTGCTTGCAAGGCAAGTGCCCTACTGCTGTGCTATATCTCTGGCCCCAAGATGAGAATCTTTTTACCTGGACCCTATAAACACCAGTTCCTTTCTCGCCATACTCTGTTTTCTTCTAATGTAGCTAAATTTACTTGGCACTAAGAGACTTATGAGGATTTTATTTTAATGTTGCTCTTACCCACCAATTCTTTTCGACCATTTCTTTTATCATTCAAACAGGGCATGTCTGAAGCTGCATAGAGCACTTCCATGGCGCCTCCCAAATTCCAATATTTTCTCATTCCTTATTTTCTTTTATTAGACCACTTTGAAATCCTATGGGAGAGGGGCAGAAAGGGACACAGGAGGGAAGAGCCTCAAAAATGTGTTCCTGGAAGAAAAGCCTCAAAATGTGTAGAAAGAATTCACAGCGTTTTGTTGGTTATTTGATCATCTTATCTTTCATGTAAAGTTTGCCATTTTGTATGCCACTCTTAAAATAAGGCTTCTGTGATAATGAATTTTCTCCTTTCCTTCTAGAATTTAAAGATGTTAATGCAATGATTAGGTAGTGCCTCTTGATGAGAGTTACCAGAAGATATTTGGTTTGTGAGCCACCTAGAGCTGGTTCATCCTCTCATGTCACTTTTACCAGAATAGTGCCAGCCTGCATGGCTATCTTATAATTAGGTGAGGAGTATCAGTAATTTCCTGATGGTGTTATCTTTCATAGTTTTCACAGAAATTCACCTGACCCAGGGTTATGAAAACTAGGAAAAAGATCCACCCAGCTTGAAATTCCAGCTCTGATTACTTATCGCTGTTTGGTGATACCTAATGATTCATTTGTTGACAATTTTATATACTTTGATACCCCCAGCTCAATGTAAAAATTGTATTTATTACCAAAACAGCATTTTCCAATGTCTAAGGTACCAGAAACTCAGGGGTTTAGGACAGATTATCACTGGGTTCTTCCGTATTTTAATAAAGTAAAATTTAGTCTCAGGCAACAAAAGTGCAATTTAGACAGGAAAAAGCAGAGGAAGTTTAAGTGGAAACAAAGAGTTTGAACAGAGTGACTGCAAGTAGGAGTCCTTCATCCTGGTCTTTTTGTCTTTCCTCTGTCTTCTAGGATGCTTCTTTTCGGAGTCTCATAAAAATGATGCTGAGCAACTGTTGGATTGTGTTTAAAGGAAAAGAAAATATTTTCTTAAAATTCCTCAGAAAAAAATCTTGATATTCATATACGATGGGATTCCATTACATTCCACAATCCCTATGACCAGAGAGGTGGAATATGTTCATTGGCATATCTGAGGTGGATCTTTCCATCTCTTGAGCTGGGCTAAAACCAGCTTTAAAAGTCATTCTTGAGGGGCCCGGAGAGATAGCACAGCGGTGTTTGCCTGCAAGCAGCCGATCCAGGACCTAAGGTGGTTGGTTCGAATCCCGGTGTCCCATATGGTCCCCTGTGCCTGCCAGGAGCTATTTCTGAGCAGACAGCCAGGAGTAATCCCTGATCACCGCCGGGTGTGGCCCAAAAACCAAAAAAAAAAAAAAAAACAACAAAAAGTCATCCTTGGGACTGGAGAGATAGCATGGAGGTAAGGCATTTGCCTTGCATGCAGAAGGTTGGTGGTGCAAATCCCGGTATCCCATATAGTCCGCTGTGCCTGTCAGAGGCGATTTCTGAACATAGAGCCAGGAGTAACCCCTGAGCACTGCCGGGTGTGACCCAAAAACCAAAAAAAAAAAAAAAAAAAAGTAATCCTTAACTCTCCAAAACCATCAACTAATTTATTTTGAAAGAGTTTTGAGGAAAGGATGCTCAAGACATCACTTTAAATATGTGCTACAGGACAGAGGAGATAGCTCAAAAGTCTTGAATTTGTGTATTTTACACAGGAATCCTAGGGTTGGTCCCCTTGCACTGCTGGGAGTGCTCTCACCCTATTTGTATGAGTCTGTTTATATGTGTGTCTGCTTGTATGCACAGAAACACACTTATCTTGTTTGTTTCTTTTGTTTCGAAATTTACATATTTTTATTATTCAGTCATTCGTATGAGATTCAATTTCTGGGAATAACCTGGAAAATTACTTGGTTTTGGCTCATAAGTGTCTCTCTCAGTCTATAAACTCTGATAGGCAATTTGATAGATATTTGGAATTAATACTAAAGGATACGTATTTGTGGTAGAATCTTTCGAAACTTGTTGTCTATGTAGGAGTGCTTGGAATCTAATAAAAGTAGATTGTTGTGGTTAAAAGGAAAGGGAGTGAGAACCTCTAATCTCGGGCTTCTAAACTGGTAACAAATAAGACCAATTCAACAGGATGATCATTGACCAGTTTTGAAATACTGTGCAGATGTGGAAAAATAAGAGTTCCGTTTTCTGAGTCTGATTTCTGAAATTTAATATTCAGCATTTCAGGTTCTTTTATTCAGGTAGAGTTTTGTATTTCACTGGCATGTTTTACAAACATTAATCATATGGAAAGAAAGAGATGATGAATTTTAATACTGCTACAACAGTGCCTGTGACTCAACAACAGAAATTGTTGTTAGTGGCACCATCAAAAAACAATTCTGTCTTGGGGGAAAATGTTTAGTTGAAAGGCCGCAGAAAGCTGCATATTCAGCAAGACAAATGAGAGACAAACACAATCATGTAAGATTGTTTTACAAAAAGGAATTGCTAAAAATAAATAAATAAAGTGTAGTCAAACTGTTGATGCAACTTCTTTGTTAAGGAATAGCATTGTGTATATATATATATATATATATATATATACACCCAACAAGAGGCCTAGATTTTGTCAATGGTAATGTGAACTTCTCCTAAGATTCAAGAAGGCTTGCATGCTCATACATTTTGGAAACATTTCTACTGGAGTCAAGAAGAAAAAAAAAAGCAACTACATATATATCATCAGTACAAAGAATCCTCACTGGGAAGTTCTTGCCCAGATCCACAATGAGCTGTTTGACCTTTTGCTATTGTTTTACTGACTTACACAGTGCTGGATATTTTGACTGACTTGTCTCACCCATAGCCAGACAAGAAATTCTTGGCCAGTGCTGCAGGGTCTTGTGAATGTAAAATAAGAGCCTGCTGCTCCCCATGATGAGTTTGGTCAACCTAATGATGTTCTTGGGTAGCCTGCCTGAACTTTCCACTAGGGGTCCACATTCAGGCTTCACTCTAACCTCAAAAGACAGATTGCTACATCTGCATGTCTTATTTACATAGTTTCTCGTTTTATATCCCAACCCTTTCCTGTCTTGCACCCACCTTCTGGGTTATTATTTTTTTAACCTGGGCATTGTTTACAATTTTACTTGAATTTTCCACAATGTTGACCTAACGGCTACATATGCTTTATTTGCTTTCCCGTTAAATTACTTCATTTGGTAGAATATAAAGCAAGGGCTGGAGAGATAGTACAGTGGGTAAGGCCTTGTATGCTACTGACCTGAGTTTGATCCCTGGCACCAAATATGGTCCTTGGAGCCCTATCCAGAAGTGATCCCTGAGTGCAGCGTCAGGATTATGCCCTGAATACCACTGGCTGTGGCCTATATCTCTTCTCCCACAACCAAATATAATATAAATCAGTCTATTTGAAAAGATTTTATATTCTTTTTTGTTATTTTACCTTTTTTGTTTGTTTTTTGTTTTTGGACCACACCCGGCAGCGCTTAGTGGTCACTCGTGCCTCTGGGCTGATATAGGATGCCAGGATTTGAAACACTGTCAGTCCTGAATTGGCTGTATTTAAGGTAAATGCCCTACCACTGTGCTGTCTCTCCAGCCCCAAGTTTTACTTATTTTTAATTAATACTTTTTAATTGAATTATCATGAGACACACAATTAAAAAGTTGTTCATGATTGAGTTTTAGTCATACAATGTTCCAACATCCATCCATCCTTTCTCCAGTGCACACTTCCCAGCATCAGTGTGCCCAACTTCTCTCTCATACCACTCCTCCAACTGTTGCCGCCATTTTTCTTCTATTTCTCTCTCTCTCTCTCTCTCTCTCTCTCTCTCTCTCTCTCTCT
Organism: Suncus etruscus; assembly: GCF_024139225.1. Lineage (NCBI taxonomy): Eukaryota > Metazoa > Chordata > Mammalia > Eulipotyphla > Soricidae > Suncus > Suncus etruscus. The sequence goes on from NC_064854.1 coordinate 101,218,381, forward strand.
CTCTCTCTCTCTCTCTCTCTCTCTCTCTCACTCTCCCTCTCTCCCTCGCTCACCTTTTTTCCTTTTAAGTATTGTGATTTACAAATATTGCTACTGAAGTAATAGTCTGATATCATTTTGTCTCTTTTCAGCTCTACTTCTTATATAGAGTGCTCAGTCCCAGTTTTTGCCATAGTGGTTTCTTCTACCTCAGTTTCCTAACAGTTGCAGAGTATTCCATTGTGTGGATGCACCACAGCTTATATATTCACTCATCTGTTCTCAGGCGCTTGGATTGTTTCCATATTCTGGGTATTGTGAGTAGTGCTTCAATAAATATAGGAATGCAGATGCCTTTTCTGCATTGCTTATACTGTCTCTTAAAAGAAGAAGTAATATCAATTTCCATAGCTAAATACTTACTAAGCTTTTAGCAGTTTTCTCTAAAGGGTAATCTCTACCCTTCCTATAAATAGTATTGAATACCAGTTAGTCAATATTGTCAGTTCTCCAGGCCATACAGTGTTCATTGCAAATTTTATTTATTTATTCATGTAAAAGTTTGGGTTTTATATCAGCACACAAATGAGGCTTTATTCTTAATAAGAAACTTTGAAATGGACCCACGAAATAGCGCAGTGGTAGGCCATTTGCCTTGCAAGCAGCTGTCCTAGGACGGACCTTGGTTTGATTCCCTGCGTCCCATAGGGTCATCCAAACCAGGAGCGATTTCTAAGCGCATAGCCAGGAGTAACCCCTGAGCATCGCTGGGTGTGGCCCAAAAAACAAAAAAATAAAAATAAAAATAAAAAAAAGAAACGTTGAAATGGATGAAATTAGAAAAATAAATCATGTGAAATATGCACCTCACTATTGTGTTATCATGTTGTACAACCTGAAATAAGTAACTTAAACCTAGAACTTCTGAAAATATAGCCTTGGTCTATTTCTCATACCCATTTGGTTGGTCACTTAATCATCAGATTCTGAAGCTAGAGGTACAAATAACACATTAACCAAATGAGAAGCAAATAAGAGTTTTGTTTTCTGGGGATTTTTGTTTGTTTGTTTTGTTTTGTTTTGGATCTCACTAGGTAGTGCTCAAATATGGCTCAGATACGACTCAGGGGTCACTCCCTTTAGGGTTCGTGTGATCATATATCTATGGATTTCCATAGTTAAAACCCATATTGGCCATGTGCAAGGACACATTCAAGCTTTCCCTGCTGTACTCTCTCCAGCCTCTGTGAAACAAAGAAAATTTTAAAATAGTAGTTACAAACAACCAAGATCAGTGATACAGGAGAAGGGGGCAAAAGAGTGGTTATTTTGATAAGGGACCAGATTCTGAAGAAGAAAAAACTAAATTCTGAAGTCAGAAATTAGAACAAAACTTAAGTATTTTCCTACTCAATTCATTATCTGCTTTTATCTTTCTAGTGGTATTACCCAGTGTCACAGTGTATAACATATACACATCATATTCTTCTTTCCAGTGGCACTTTCCTGGCATTTGTATTGCACATGATTCTATTTCAGAATGTTTGATGTTAGTATTCCTTCTTCCCTGGCAAAGAAAACAAGGGAAGGTAGTGTCCCAAAATAGCAATTCTTCATCTACTCATTTTCTGTTCCTAGTTGATCAGCTGTTGTTAGTTTTCAAATAGAGAGGCATGACTTCATTCAAAATTTGAGGTGGAAGATTGAAAGATGCAAAAATTTAGCTTTTTACAATATACATAAGTGATTTGCTTTATATCATTAGAGAAAAAATGACTAAATCTCAGGGAAATGCCTTCTTCACTAGTAGGAAAGTATTTGCATATATGATTATTTCTATAACCTGAAAATGAATCAGTCTTCATATTACAAGCAAAAACATTTTAATTCAAATCAAGCTTCTTAAAACAACTTTTTTTTTTCAAGCTGCCTTTCCTTCTTGTATGAACATGAACTGGGAAACCTCATAGGATGAGTATTAACTGATATATTCTAAAGTGTGGTGGTCTAGTTGTTAAGTGATTATCAAAGTTAGGAGAAGATCTAGTTTCAAATCTCTCCATGCTACTTTGTAACGCTGTGACCTTGGAAAAGTGATTTAATCTTTTTAAGCTTCAGTTTTCCCATTTGAAGATGGAAGAGAAAAAGACACCTCCCTCACCATTAGGGATTGTGAACATTCAATTTTATCAGAAAGAAGCCTTTGGCTGAAAGTGAGATTGAGCAAAATTTGTTCTGAGAGCAGAGCGTAGAAATAATATTTTCTCTGATATTTACTTGCCTACTCATATCAGATGTCTTACGTCTTTACTGTTTTACTTGATACCTGAGTTGAAGTTAAATAAATAGAGGACATTTCATTACCAGGGTTAATAGTGTTTTATTCATCTGTCCTTCCCCCATTTTTAGGTTTGATTTAAGTTTACTCTTACGCAAAAACACAGCTTACATTAGGTTCACCTAAGATTTGAACTTGGGTAACTTTACATGAGTGAGTGTCTGTGATTCTCAGAATGCTCTAAAGTTGCTTGAACCAAGGAAACACTGACTCTCAGGTCTTAACATTTTAATATCAGTTCATTAAGTTCATCAGGTTTTTCCTCTAGTTCATATTAATTTTGAGAATCAAGAAAGGATGAGGAATCTAGTCTATACTTCTCTCACTTTCAAGTTTCAACATGTGAGAGATGAACAACTTTGTCTGCTGTCAGCAGAAATGCCTCTCTCTTTGGTCCTTCCCCTCTCTATATTCATTTTTTTTTTTTTTACAATTTCTTTAGTATCTCATCTGGAGAATATCTGTGACCTATTAGTCACCTCCAGACCTGAATGAGGACCACAGTGTGACATCATAGATGGGTCAACAGGCAACTGATTCACGTTAAGTTGGAAGTTTGATAGAGTTGCTAATGTTTTCCTTGAACCCTCATTTGAAGTAATGCAAGTTCTGGACCTAACTACTTAACCTTCTTTAGGCTTCTAGAGCCCCCATCCAGGTTGGTATTGTTACTGCATATTTTAGTCAGAATCTATAGGGAAATCTTTTTTCCAACTTTGATGAGTACTTGGCAATTTGTAGTACCATTACAGGGGAACTTGATAACTAATATACCTGATAATTTTATTTTTTATGTTTGTTGGTTTATTGGGTACACACAGCAATGCCAAAAGGTCACCCCTGGTTCAGTGCTTGGAAACTACTCCAAGATCAAGGGATTTTGTAATACTAGGGATCAAATCCAGACCTTTTGCTTCAGTCATTGAACTATCTCTGTGGCCCCGTCTGATAATTTTATTTATACTTGATGGGGGTAAGGAGATTAAGCCATACCTAGTGGTACTTAGGGTTTATGCTGTTGACCCTTTGTTCAGGGGTTACTTTTGGTGGTGACTAAGGGACCAAATGTGCTGCTAGGGATTGAACCAGCATCATTTGAGTGCAAGACAAGTGCTAAACTTTTTGGCCTCTGACTAGTAAATTTATTTGTTTTGTTTTGTTTGGGGGGGCTAGTCTCACTGATGCCCAGGGACCATTCCTAGATGCGTGCTCAGGAATTATTTCTAATGGTGTTTTAAGGATCATATGGGATAGTAGGGATCAAACCTGGGTCAACTGTGTGCAAGGCAAACACCGTACCTGTTGTTCTATTATTTTGTCCCCAATTTTAAATTGTAATTTGGAGATGCAAGTCAGAACTCTTAAGTACTAATATGAATATATCATTTAAGTCTGCTCTGTAAATTAATTAGATTAGAGACATATTTTATCCCATTCTAAGGAGAAAAAAATAATTGTAGTATTAACAGTTTGAAGAAACTCAGCCAAACTGTTAAGCTGCTTAGTTTACTTGGTTATAGATGGAATTCATCTTACCTCAGTGATGTGTTTGGGTCAAATGATGAAAAGATAGACTTAACCAGAGTGATGATGCAAGCAGTAAGGCATTTGCCTTGCTGGCGCTAGCCTAGGGTGAACCACGGTTTGATCCGTCCCATATAGTCCCCCAACCCAGGAGCAATTTCTGATCGCATAGCCAAGAGTAACTCCTGAGCATCACCAGGTGTGGCCCAAAAAGACAAACAAACAAAAATAAGATATACTAGGTGTGATATAGTTTGTGATAATTTAATAATTTATATAGCCCACTAGATGTCATTCTATGTTGTTTTCTAAATAAGTGTTTGTGGCCAATTATACTCCATAAATTCACTCTGTGAGCAAAATCAGGATTGATTTTCCTTTGTGCTTTGGATGATCCCTTTAGCATTTGAAAATCAGAAATGCTAGTTTGTGATGTTTCTTTTTTTTTTTTTTTTTTGGTTTTTGGGCCACACCTGGTAAAGCTCAGGGGTTACTCCTGGCTATGCGCTCAGAAGTTGCTCCTGGCTTGGGGGACCATATGGGACGCCGGGGGATCGAACTGTGGTCCGTCCAAGGCTAGCGCAGGCAAGGCACCTTACCTCTTGCGCCACCGCCCGGCCCCATTGTGATGTTTCTTACCTGTTAAATAAGATTTAATAGATTTATGATAATAAGATTCTTAATAAGATTTAATAGATTTAACATGCCTGTTAAAATAAGATTTAAATTCTAGAGCAATTTCTGAGCATAGAGCCAGGAGTAAACCCTGAGTGCCGCCTGGTGTGACCCAAAAACCAAAAAAAAAAAAAAAAAAATAGTCCCTATTTTATCAGTATATTTATCCCTGTATTTAGGGATATCTCTATATTCATCCCTATATTTATCATTAGAATGATCCAGTATTGCTAGATCTGGCCCAAAAGGAAAACAGATTTGAGTACTTTAGATTTTGACATTTTTCTAAATTTAAAAAATAAGACTATGGTGGTGCTGTTATTGTTGTTTTGAGGCCACATCTGGTGATGTTCAGAAGTTACTCCTGGCTTTGTATTCAGTAATTACTCCTGGTGAACTCAAGGAAACCATCTGGAGTACCACGGTATCTAACCCCAGTTGACTGTGTGCAAGGCAAGCACTGTACTATTTCTCAGACCCCAATAAAGCTAATTTTATTTTATTATTTTTTAATTTTTTTAATTAATTTTAAAAGTTAATTTTCTCTTGGCACTATGCCCTTAGCTGCTTTTTACAAAATCTTCTTCCCCTGTAAGACCCTATAGCCTTGTTTTCATCAAGTGATTTCTTCATCCTTGTCCTTTTGATAACATTATTATTTCCAAGTGTGAAATCAGAGTTTTATTTGGAGAAGCAATTTCATCGCCTCATCATGCTTTAGTCTAGAATGTCTCCTTGTCCTTTTTATTCTTTACTTGGGGATCAATCCAAGTTCTCAGATAATAGAACATTTAAGACTTTATTAAAGTAAGAGTTGATATTCATTTAAAAAGTACCTTTTGGTTATTTCTAGATTTTTAAGTTTCCCAAGGTAAGATCACAGAAATGTCAGCAAAATGAAAACAAAAATAAGTGTATATATCATTAAATGACACTGAAAATCATATACCATTTTTTCCCATATCACATTGTTTAGTCTGTCTGAATTCCAGCTGTTTCTTTATTCTGGCCAACTTGTTGTGTCTTCCTCTGAATTTATCTGGGTAGAAGAATTAAGAGAGGGGAAAAACCCTCTGAATTTTCTTCTCCAAATGACCTGTGAGGACCCCTGACTAATTCCATACTTTTTCATGTTTATGACAATAAACTCTCTGTCTCTCTGTATTTCTTTCTGTCTTGCCTCTTTCCTCTCCTCACTCTTTTCTCTCCTCCCTCTTTTTTTTTTTACTCTCTCTCCCCCCTTTTTTTCCCCCATTCTTTTTCCCTCATTCTTTTTCTCACCCCTTCTCACTCTCTCCTTTACTTCCTATTACTTTTCCCTTCTTTCTCTTCTTCTCTAATCTCTTCCTCTCTCTTTCCTTCTTCCATATTCTTTCTCCTGGGAATGAATTTATAGATATAATTCCCTTTCTCAGTTCTGGTAATTGCTGTATCTTTGTCCTCTCTTCTTAGTTTTATAGTTTTTCTGGTTTAATTTTTTTAGCCATTTGACTCTTCGCATGGCTAGAGATTTCTCAAGGTATCAGAAAGTTAAATTTTGCATTAGTGAAGGAACCAGGTGAGCTTATTTCAGAAGATTTGTTGTTCAGGAAGAAACAAAAGCGAAAGACTCTTCTATTTGATATTATGCCATTGTGTCTCTATTCAAGAAGAACTAGGAAGTTTACAACTCTTCGGTGTCTGTGTTGTGTTTCATATCTCCAGCTTTTTTTTATCTTGGTAAGAATGTTGTGGGGCTTCTGTATTCAGAGTTAGGGAGAGCCCTAGGCCAAGGGGAGTTGCTCCCCAACGATAGCTCTTTGTCCTTTTACTGCTGGTTATATTCTAGGGGTTCATTTGTGCCTTAACTTCATTTTCTGATTGTGATACAATTTTTTAAACGTGAATACTAAGTTAAATACTTTCACAAGATGCCCTTGCCTTAAATGCAGATCTACAAAAGTACCTCTGTGTTTTAGTAGAAGTTACTTGGTTCTATACCCATTAGGGACTTTCCCTACTGAAGATGTATTCTAGAAATGGACGTCAACCAAGGGAGGTTGTTCATTCATTCCATACGTTTTCTAATTTCAAAAAAATGTACACCGTCAATATTTTTTTCTTAATTGAACAGTTTGTTGAACAGACGGGTGCTTTAATTATAGTGGTCTAAATTTACACACATTGCAGTGGTATTTTGCTACATTAATTACCTTACTTGTCAAGAGTAACAGGTAATTACTACATCAACTCACCCTCCTGCAGTACATGGAAACATAACTTTATTTGAACAGATACAATAAACTGGAGTTTAGCCATCCCACACTTCAGCTTTTGAGAAAGGCAAGCATTTCTCAAAGTGTTCGCTTTATAATAAGCAAAGTTGGGTGAGCTCATCTTTTTCTTTGTGTCTGTTCACTTAAGTTAAAACCCAGTACTGTCAGGAGTAATTCCTGGGTTCAGAGCCAGGAGTAACCCTTGAGCATCACCAGATGTGACCCAAAATCTAAAATAATAAACACACCACCCAGTCAATGAAACTTTTTTAAAGGAACATATCATGGTACCCTGAGAGCTGTGGAGTATGTACTTGTGAGCTGGCTGCCATGGCCTCTCCTTTGCACAGACCTGCACCTGCACAAAGGCATCCTTGTACATACATGAACACACATATTCTTATATGTGCGCACACACACATACAGGACTCAGAGTCAGTGTAGACTCAGGGTAGGTCTACCTACTGACTCCCCAACACTGGGAACCATAAATGTTCTACATTCTATTTTCTGAGAGAGGGAAGGAAGAGAGAGTGAGCGAGCAGAGTGTCAGATCAGGAGGCCTGCAATCCAGCTGGACAGACTGATAGACCAATATGCAGACACCAGACTGAAGCACAAGTACTAAAGACCATGTATGTTTACAATGTTGTTTGGTAATGGGGCAATTCCTGGCCTGGCCCTCAGCACCACCCTGCCTCTTGGGCATAATTTTCTTCTTTTTTTTATTTTAAGAAGACCTGGAGGGCCCGGAGAGATAGCACAGCGGCATTTGCCTTGCAAGCAGCCGATCCAGGACCAAAGGTGGTTGGTTCGAGTCCCGGTGTCCCATATGGTCCCCCATGCCTGCCAGGAGCTATTTCTGAGCAGACAGCCAGGAGGAACCCCTGAGCAAGGCCGGTGTGGCCCAAAAAACCAAAAAAAAAAAGAAAAAAAAAAGAAGATCTGGAAATAGGGTCTCCAGGGCTAGGTAGGTGCTTGCCTCACCCACCTATGGTGCCTACACCTCACTTTCTGTGGTGTCTCTTCCCCTTCCGTGTGCTCTGTGGTTAGTAGTCTCTCCAACGAAAGGTATAAGCCCCAAGGGAAATGATCTTCTCCTTAGTCTTATTTCCTGGGGTTTCTATAAGGAGATGAGGGAACAGAGAGAGGCTCAGAATACTGGAACAAGAAATGGAGATGAATACAGGCTGAAATGGGGCTTCATGAAGATACCCCTGGCTCTAAACTACCAAGAACCAGTCTAGGATGGCTGCTATTCCCAGGGGAAAATGAGTTCACTCTATTTCTTTTGTGCCCCATGTTGTGATGATGAGTCTGTACATTCTATACAAAACTATTTGTTCTTTCCATTGTGAACTACATTTTAGATGCATTAAACTAGTATCATTAGGGGCCGGAGAGATAGCATGGAGGTAAGGTGTTTGCCTTGCATGCAGAAGGACAGTGGTTCGAATCCTGGCATCCCATATGGTCTCCCGAGCATGCCAGGAGCGATTTCTGAGCACAGAGCCAGGAGTAACCCCTGAGCACTGCCGAGTGTGATCCCAAAACAAAACAAAACAAAACAAAAAAAGTTCCAAAGTGTATAGCTAGAAAGAACCTTGGAAATAACTAAATGCATTAAACCTATTCCTTGGAATGCCATTCAGGGAGGGACATGCCTTTTCCAAGGACACACAGCAAATAATTTAGTGTCCAAACCAGAATTTGCACCAATTTTACCTCACAGGGCTGCTAATTAAAATTCTAATGCATATTAGCTCACCTCTACACCAATCTATGTTAACCTGATGTCTACTCTATTGAGACTGTTAGCCTGTAGATACCCAGGCTTGAGGAATTTACCACTCGGGCTCCCATCTCTGTCCTCGGTTCAATGGCAGACATAAGAGGAGGGCAAGAACCCAACATAGGAGAGCCATTGTTCACATGGTGAGGCTAAGGACACAGCAGCTTGGAGCAAAAGTCTAATAATGGGTTGACAGAGCAAGGCAAATGGAGTACTAGAGGCCAAGCTGGGAAGACTAGCAAACCAGATGATAGTTGGAGTAAATTTCTAGTTAGCTGAGATAGGACTGGCAGGAATCAAAACCTCAATAGCCAGAATCAATCTGAATAAGGGCATACAGTTGGCACAACAGTATAACTAGGGCTGCTTGGAGCCTAATGACAAGGGGGACCCTTTACTGCCCTATATGTTTGTCAGGCAACTGGTAGCCAGCTAAAAAGAGTACTCTTAAGGCAACATCAGTTAGAAATACCTGGTGATCAAGAACCATCAGGCCAAGGTTGAGCTGACCCCATAGAAGTGGAAAAGCATCTATGGGAGAAGGAGATCAATTCAACTGAGGAGAAAGAAACCAATGAAATTGGTAACGTAGAAGCCAGACTTACTATCTATTGTGGATGCTTCCCCACCATGAGAAGTAGGCTGGAAAGGTAGATTAATTGTATAGTGCATGTAGCTGTCCAGCCCAGTACATCTTAGGTGTATGTAATCAGCACCACAAAAGAAGGTTAGTTCACTTTTTTTTTTGGGGGGGGGGTCACACTCTGCAGCTCTCAGTAGTTATTCCTGACTCTATGCTCAGAAATTGCTCCTGGCAGTCTTGAGGGACCATATGGTATGCCAGGATTTGAACCTCTGTCCTTCTGCATGCAAGGCAAATGCCCTATCTCCATGCTATCTCTCTGGCCCCTAATTCACTATTTAATTTAATTTTTTTGTCAAGGAGAAACCATAACTGATGATGCTCAGGCTTATCCCTAGCTCAGGGATGACTCCTGGTGATACTTGAGAGACCATATGTGGTGCTAAGGATTGAATCTGGGTTGGCTGTGTGAAGGCAAATGCCCTATCTGCTATACCTGCTCCAGCTACAGGTGCTTAGTGCACTTTAAGGATTTTTGAAAAATAATTATGGAATAATAATTTGGTATAGTACACTTCGAATATTCATTCACTTCTTCCTCATTTGAACTTGATTTGTGGGAGAGCAGTGCCTCTCAAGCAGTGTTAAAAGAACCTGGAGACCACTTTGATGATACTTAGAGTTAGCAGTGCAGGGGACCAATAGGGCTAAATTCTTTGGTGCTTGGGAGCTATAGATGGAACCATTCCATCAGGCAAGGCACTTGGGTCAGAGCATTCTGGGTATTTGCTTCTACTCTTGGACTATCTCCCTGATCATTTGAAGCCACCAAGAACTTTGCCATGCAATGATTAGTTTACCCTGTATTCTACAAGAGACAGCTTTTATAATTTGATTTCTTCTCCAGTGTACTAGTGTCAGCTTTTATGAAAAATTGTATTAAAATATACCTCACTACAATTATTTTTGGTAAACATGTGAACATCTTAAAGTGTAGAGGATGCCCTTGGCAGAATAAGGCTGCATTGACTCTACTGGTTGCCAGAAAAAAAGAAAAAAGATTTTGTTAACTTTTGTTTTCTTTGAGCAAAGAAAAAAAGATTGTGTTAACTATTAGGTGTGGTACAGAATATACACAATGCCATAATGGAGGCAGACTATCTTAAAAGGCTTTGTCCCCTTTTTAGTCAAACACCTGTGAAAAAATGATGAGCTGTGGTTAACATAAAACACTTACAAGTGGTTTTTCAGAGTTGTCCCAAAGAAAGGAGCTCAAACTCAAACTCAAAAAAAAAACAAAACAAAAAAACAAAAAACAAAAAACTTTAGTACCTTCTTGTCCCCTTGCACCTGGCAGGAGTGGGTGGTGCTAGATAGAAATTCAAATACTAAGAGTGACAGACACACTCTTGCAGAAATTTGATGAAATTGCTTGGGGAGGACAGAGTGGCCATCTTGTTGTGACCCAAGCTCTCTGAGGAACGATATCTTTTAGCCCTCAACATAATTCGTTTAGGGATGCCTGAAATCCTGGCATAAGTGGTCCAGTCCTATTGCTTTAGTCTTGACACTTGCCATTGAGAATCATGCTGGCTCTATAACTGGTTATATTACATGCAGGCCCCAAGTTTTTCTTCTTTCTTAGATTTTTCTTTACATTGAAAAATTGCAGAGGATAATTTGTTTTTTTCTTGTTTTTGTTGAACGCCTACCGTGCGATGATGTGGTTGGGCTGTGCATGGCAGGGGAAGGGGGGCTTTGTGAGGAAGGAAACAGACTGGGTTCCTGTTTTCATGCTGTTTGTCTTCAGGTAGAGAGACCCAGAGAAAGTCAATAGTGAAATAAAGAAGCAATATATTGACTGCTAAGGAAAATGAATGTAAGAGAGTATATTATAGAAAACAGCCTACTTTGGGAATGTCACTTAGTGTGTGTGATCAAGGAATGCGCACACTCCGCTTTGTCTGGACTTAAGATCTAACGGTTAATAATCATCTCCAAATACCAAGCACCAGAGGAAGTACTCTCCAGGCAGAACATGCTCTGAGAGCTGAACTTCAAGATAAAAGAGTTCAGGTGCTAGGGGAAGCACCTAAAAACCAATATGGGTGGCTAGAGAAATGGTAGGGACAGGTGGGGTTGGTATTGGACTGGGATGTAGGAAAGACCTTGTATTGCATGGCTAACGACTCGATCTTTTTTATTTTTAATTAAATTACCATGAAATATAGAGTTAAAAAGTTGTTGATAGTGAGTTTCAGGCATACAATGTTCCAACACCCAACCCTTCACCAGTGTTGATTTTCCACCACTCATTTCCCCAATTACTCTCCTATGCTCCCCCATCTCCACCCCAAGATTGTCTCTATGGCAGATACTTCCCTCTCTTTCTCTTTCTTTCTCTCTCTGTCTCTGTCTCTTTCTCTCACCTTTTTTCCTTTTAAGCACTGTGGTTTTTATTACTATAACTGAAGGGGTATCATGCATATCAATTTATTCCTTTCAATTCTCAATTCTTATCCAGAATTCAACGATTATTGTCCTAGTGGTAACTTCTCTATCTGAACTGTACTTCCCACCCATCATTTTTGTTGTCTTGGTATTATTTCTATAATATGTGGGGCTTTTTTTTATATCAAGACTGGATCTTATGATGACACTGTCATGCTTGGAGGCAGCTGCTCTATATCTTTGGAGAGACCACACACCTACTACTGAAGGGGGTCTCGCAGGGACTTGTGGGTGACTTATTGTGTCAGAAGGAGAAAACCAAAGTTGCTTTAAACATTTGAGGTTTTTGCATATTAATTAGCCTCAGTCTAATTTGATCTAGTATGTGATATGGAAATATTTTCATGATATATTAAGAGGAAGGAAATATATCTTAAATTTTAACTTTATGATTCTCCATCGAAGGGAGGGTTACATGGGTGGCACCTGGCAGTGCTCAAGACTTATGGTTGAGGGATCGCTTCTGGCTAGGCTCAGGGGACTGAATGTGCTGCTGGAATTCAACGTGGGGTTGGCCACATGCAAGACAGGAAACTTCCCTTTTGTACTATCTCTCCAGCCCTATGCTCTATTTTTTTTTTAAAGTTGTCCCTTCTCTATCTCTTAGAAGTCCTCAGTTTCTCTTCTTGCTATACTTCCGGCCCATATCAGAGCCTGTTACTTGTGTATAGAACCAGATCATGAAAGCCCTGTAGGGACCATAGAATGGATTTTGATCTACATCCTAAAAGTACTTGGGAGTTGTGGGGGATGAAGGTAAAGAAATCTATCAACAGACTGAGCACATGCATGGTATGTTGGAGGCCTGGGTTTAAACCCTGGCACTGTGTAGTCCCATGAGCGCTGCTGGAAATGACTCCTAAATCCAGACCCCCAAGCACTGTTGTATATAGCCCCTCAATCAAAACAAATAAAAATGAAAAATATAGGGGGCCAGAGCGAAAGCACAGTGGTAGGACGTTTGCCTTGCACATGGCTGGCCAGGACAGACCTGGGTTCAATCTCGGCATCCCATATGGTCTCCAGAGCCAGGAGCGATTTCTGAGCACATAGCTAGGAGTAATCCCTGAGCATCAGGGGGTGTGGCCTAAAAACCAAAAAAAAAAAAAAAAAAAAAGAAAGAAAAGAAAAATATAAAGGTACTAGAAAATCAATATGTATGCAGGGAGTGTAGGGCAGTGTGCGTGTGTGTGTGTGTGTGTGTGTGTATATGTGTGAGACTATATGTTCATGTTGTGGTGAGAGAGAACAGTGAAGAAGGGATAACCCTATTCGTTGTGTATTTGTTGGCTCTTGAAAAGGGAGCATCCTTGGGAGAGGGGGAGAGGGAATATGAAGACAGCTTGGCACCCATCTCCCCACTGACTTGAGAGATTACTGATCTCCCACACGGAAGTTACTTGATAATCAGACACTTATCATCAGATCGTGAAGGCAGGGAGTGCATTTGGGGTAAATATTTCTAAAATGCCAAGCTTCGTGATCAACATAGTATTTGGTCTTTAATGTGCAAATGAGTCAGAATTGTTTTAAGTTACTAAAAGAAAAAATGATTGTGTGTCATCTTGGAGAAAGGAAAGAGGAGAAAGTAAATTTTGAGTCAAGCAATTTATAATAATGCTCTATAAGCAACCAACCTCTTTATGCTGTTTCATTTTATTTTAGAGGCTTGTTGTATTAACATTTAATTTATCTACAGAATATCATTTTGAGGATATTTACAAAGTAAAAGAATTGGCTCTTTAATTGATTCATTCATTTGGAATTTTTTGAAGAGGGCCAGGTTGGAGCTATATCCTGTGATACTCAGGGGATACTCTTGACTCTATGCTCAGAGGAAACTTCTGGTGGAACTCAAAGGACCATATGTAGTGCTGAAAATATAACCAGGGTTATCTGTGTGCAAGGCTAGTGCCTTATTCCCTATACTATCTCTCAGGGCCCTATCATTTAACTGAATGCATAAGATTGTAAACAGTATGAGATTTAAGAGTTGACACAGATCTCAGCTCTCAAAACATTTATGGTCTAGAAAACAAGGAAGTAAAAATATACATAAATTTAAAGCAGAAAATTATATTTTTAATTTTAATGTTCATGTAACTTTTGCATATTCGTAGCTGCTTTTAAATAAATTGGTTTTTTGTTTTGTTTTGTTTTGTTTTGTTTTTTTTAGAAATTAAGAATACCCCACTATACTTACCTGGCAGGGGCAATTCCATGATCACGAAGGTGGTTTCCCCAGGGTGAGGCTCGCCCATTGCACTCCGGGCGTGCTGACCCCTGCGATTTCCCCAAATGTGGGAAACTCGACTGCGTAATTTGTGGTAGTGGGGGACTGCGTGCGCGCTCTCCCCTGGCAAAAAAAAAAAAAAAAAAAAAAAAAAGAATACCCCACTATTCTAATCTCATTTCATTCAGGGAAAAAAACATTGCTATTTATTTGGAGGGGTTTTGTGGTCTATATCCCATGGTCTCAGGGCCTCTGGATCTGTGCTCAGGGAGCACTTCTGATGAGACTCAGGGATCATTTAGGATGCAGGGGATTGATTGTCGCATGCATAGCAAAAACTTTACTCGCTGTATTATTATTTTTTTTGAAAGGGACATTTTTTAATTTAATTTTTATTTTGATCATAGTGGCTTACATATTGTTGACAATAATATTTTAGGTACATATTTGCTGTATTATTTTTTAATCCCTCTTTTCATTTTTTAGTGGTGCACATTTTTATGTATCTATTTAACTATGAGTTTATTATTTTGCTTATTTTATATAACATTATAATGAGTACTTAGACTAATTTCCCATTCCCAGCCAAATCTTTTGAAACAAGGAAGTATTTCTTTGTTAGACAAGGTGATCATTATTTTTATCTTCTTATGATTGTCATTGAAGGCAAAATAAATTTATGAAATCTATCCAGTTCATGTCTCAAACTATATTTGTTATATTAACTACTCTAAAAAGACACAAATGGAGGCTTTTATAAATAGTAGCTCTCAGTGTGTTAATAGGTAACACAGTAAGTTAATACTTTGTCATAAGAAGTGAACTCTTGGGGACAAAAAGATGGTACTGGCTTTAAGGTATATGCCTTGTATGCAGCTGACCTGTTTTATTACCCAGCACCACACATCCTCTAAGTATTGTTGATACAGCTTTTGATGCCCTAAGCATTGGCAGTGGTAACCCAGATAATCCCTTACATCAGGGCTGAATAGCACTGCATCCTCCAGACCCTTGCAACGAACTAATGAACTGCTTGGTCAAGAATCACCACAAGTGGGGCCCGGAGAGATAGCACAGCGGCGTTTGCCTTGCAAGCAGCTGATCCAGGACCAAAGGTGGTTGGTTCGAATCCTGGTGTCCCATATGGTCCCCCGTGCCTGCCAGGAGCTATTTTTGAGCAGACAGCCAGGAGTAACCCCTGAGCACTGCCAGGTGTGACCCAAAATCAAAAAAAAAAGAATCACCACAAGTGACCCCCAGGTCTCCTGAGCTCTGTTGAAAGGCAAACATTCTTCAGAGAAGAATGGGAGCTTATTCTAATACTATATTTATAGCATATTCTATACCTGGACATGTAACTCTTACCCTATAATTAACAAAGCCCAAAGAAGAGGAGACCATCACTTCAAATTTAGGGAGATTTTATTCTGTTTTTGAAATTTTGTCATTTTAACACTTCTCAGTATTCTCCCCACCAGTAAGATTACCTCATAACTGGCATTTAAAATCTTCCAATTGTTTATTTTGTATCTTTTAAAAGAAGATAGGCCAGAGAGATAATATAGCAGGTAGATCATGTGCTGTGCATAAGGCCCTCCACTGTTCAGTACCCAGTACAGTATAAAGTCCCTGGAGACTAGCTTAAACTGATCTCTGGGTATAGAACCAGGAATAATGTTATATACCCCCCCCCAAAATAACAACAACAACAAAAATCTCCTTAGTATTTGGCTCACTTTAAAGAAGATATTATCATTATTTCCTCTAACTAGAACTTGTGTAATCTGAGAACTACCATCCACTTTTCCAGTTTGACTTGAATTTGGGTTGAAAATAGAATAGTCCTTTTTGTGTGCATGTGACCCTTTGAAAGATGATTTATTTGACTTAGGAGGAAGAAGAGGGCTAACAGGTTAGACTCAGGTGGAGAATCAGCCCTGCCAATTGTTTGTTCTCTGGAATCACAGGTACTTTGAAGATGCTCTCTGAGCATCAGAAACCCATTCCTGGGTAATCAAACCTTATCCCCATTTGATGGTCAGGAAGGGGCCCAGAGTGGGATAAGATCTTACCAAGAGTGATCCCTGAATACAGAGCCAGGAATAAGGCTTGAGCATTCTGGGTATGATCCAAAAACAAAACCAAAACAAAAACACTCTATAGAAGTTTCGAACTTCCTATGAGTTTTATTAAGGCTTGATATTTTTGCCTCCCACCATTTTCCTCCTTCTAGGAGCAACTTTTGGCGGGACTGAGGGACCTGGCCATACCGTATCACTTGGGGACATGTGGTATCAAGACTGAATCCAGAATATTCCACAAGCAATATATGTGTTCTGGCACTTAAGCAACATCCCTGACCCTTGCATACGCCTTGTATTTAAAATTGTTGAAGGGAGACCCAAAGAAAGAGTATAGTGGGTAGGGAATTGGCCTTGCACATGACCAACCTGGATTCAATCCAGGCACCTCATATGATTTCCTGAACCTGCCAGGAATGATCCCTGAATATAGCCAAGAATATGCCCTGATGAGCAAAGCCAGTGTGACCCAACCTTCCTTCACATCCAATGTTTAAGAATGTCAGAGAATGGGGCTGGAGAGATAGCATGGAGGTAAGACGTTTGCCTTTCATGCAGGAGGTCATCGGTTCAAATCCCAGCATCCCATATGGTCCCCCGTGCCTGCCAGGAGCAATTTCTGAGCCTGGAGCCAGGAATAACCCCTGAGCACTGCCGGGTGTGACCCAAAAACCACAAAAAAAAAAAAAAAAAAAAAAAAAGAATGTCAGAGAATTTTTTTTCTTAAACACATTAATCTTTTCTGTAGACTTTGGATCTCAAAAGTCAAGAGGAGAGATAGCACAGCGGCGTTTGCCTTGCAAGCAGCCGATCCAGGACCAGAAGTGGTTGGTTCGAATCCTTCTGTCCCATATGGTCCCCCGAGCCTGCCAGGAGCTATTTCTGAGCAGACAGCCAGGAGTAACCCCTGAGCACCACCGGTTGTGACCCAAAAACCAAAAACCAAAAAAAAAAAAAAAAAAAGTCAAGAGGGATTCAGCTAGACAATGTCAACTGAGTTGACTTTCTACAGCACTTTTTTATATTTTCACTTTCTACAACCATGCCATTCTCGTCTAGAAAATAGGAATGATGGGGCTGGCGAGGTGGCGCTAGAGGTAAGGTGTCTGCCTTGCAAGCACTAGTCAAGGAAAGACCGCTGTTCAATCCCCTGGTGTCCCATATGGTCCCTCCAAGCCAGGGGCAATTTCTGAGTGCTTAGCCAGGAGTAACCCCTGAGTATCAAATGGGTGTGGCCCAAAAAACCAAAAAAAAAAAAAGAAAAAAAAGAAAATAGGAATGATAGCTTTTCACAGGATCATGTGAAGATTATGTAAGGAAAGATAAATATGGCACATGATAGGAATGTGCTCTTTGTAGGTTCTCTTTCTCTTCTCCACACTTAGAGGAGCATTTCATCAATGTTGTAAAATATCTTCAAAGCTCTGAAAGATGGCTCAGATAGATGGTCTACCATGTCTGACTTGTGCAAGACTCTGAGTTGGATCCTCACTTCCACATGGCCCTGAGCACTGGCCCTGAGCACCACCAGATGCTCAGATCTACCAGATCTGGTGGAAGTGAGCCCTACAAAGAAAACTTTAGAAAGTTTTCAAAATAGTGAATGGTGCCCAAAGATTCACATACATGTTTCGACATAAGGTGAAATTAGAAATGAATACATTTTAGTTATGTATTTTGTAAGAAAACTGGTGATTTGATGAGCATACCTAAATTCAGTGTCATTTTTGTGCAATGTAGACACTAATGTTGAATGGTAAAAAGCAATGTGGCAGCTCTTTCCCATTGGTATTGTAGATATCTTGGCCTGTTCTATCTACGATATCTTCTACAGGGACTAGGAATTGTCTGGTTGATTATCCCCTCAATTAAAGTGAGAGATAGAATCAGGGAAGCTGCATTAGGCTGTATAACCTGGATGACAGTACCCTATCTACTTACATCTGTTTGGCCAGATCTCAACCACCATGTCCCATCTCACTACTAGGGACAATGAGAAAATACCCTCTGGCTGTGTGCCCTAGAAGAGAATTAATTTAATGAGCATCTAAATAGCACCTTCCACATATTTACCATGTTTGCTTGGATCAAAATGGAGGACATTTTTTTATTCTCAAAGTGGCCCAAGTGGGATCATTTATTTTTTTCTATCTTATAAAATCTGAAGTAATAATATGTGTTCTTGGGTAAAATTCTTTAGCCATGATGGTATTTGTTGAAATACTGTTACTTTTATTTAACTTGAAATGCACATTTTATAATAAGCCACATTAAGAATATTTTAATTTTTTCAATACCACTAGTAGCTCTAAGCACACCTTTTTGAAAAAAAGTTACTCATTTTCAATTATGATTATATGAATATTTTAGGATTATAATCACCATAAATGAAGGAAAATCTTATCCTACCAAAATAGAAATTTAATTTAAAGTAGAAAGAACTTGATTGCAAGGTTTAGTAGACTTCGACGCAAGATAGAGAAGATATTAAAGAGTACTAAAAAAGTGCAGTCCAGGGCCCAGAGAGATAGCACAGCGGCGTTTGCCTTGCAAGCAGCCGATCCAGGACCTAAGGTGGTTGGTTCGAATCCCGGTGTCCCATATGGTCCCCCATGTCTACCAGGAGCTATTTCTGAGCAGACAGCCAGGAGTAACCCCTGAGCACTGCTGGGTGTGGCCCAAAAACCAAAAAAAAAAAAAAATGCAGTCCAATTTCACAATAAATTTTGGGAAAAACTTACATTTAGTCATATTGAGAGATCATATTTAAGAGAGATTTTGTATGGTTAAAAGGAACATTACAGAAAAAATCTTTTGATCATTCCATAGAAAAAATGAACTTAAAACAACTTTCTTTTTTATTATAAAGTTAAAGTTTATTTGAGTTAGAAGTTGTCCTTAATCATTTTCTGAGCCAGTGGCCTTGGTCAAAAATCAAAACTGTGCTTGGGCATAGGGAATTTTTTTTAAATGTCATTTCCATGAAATTAAAAAGTTATTCATGAATTTTAGGCATACAATGTTTTAACACCAATCTCTTCACCAGTGTCCACTTCCCTCTATCAACTCCCCCTCCCACTTTGTATGCTTTCTAAGCACCAGTCTGATTTTACCAGAGGTATCTCTCTCTTTCTCTCTCTTCTCTCTCTCTCCCCATTCCTTCCTTCATTTCTCTCAATTTTTTCTCTTTTTATTTCCTTTTTCATTCTTGTTCTTTCTTTCTCCTTTCCTTCTTCCTTCCTTCCTCCCCCTTTTCTTTCTTCATCCTTTCTTCTTCCTTCTTCCTTTTTCTTCCTTCCTTTCTTCTTTCTTCCATCCTCCTTCCATTCTCCTTCCTTCCTTCCTTCTTTTCTTCCTCCCTCCCTCCCTCCCTCCCTCCCTCCCTCCCTCCCTCTCTCTCTCTCTCTTTCTCTCTTTCTTTCTTTCTTTCTTTCTTTCTTTCTTTCTTTCTTTCTTTCTTTCTTTCTTTCTTTCTTTCTTTCTTTCTTTCTTTCTTTCTTTCTTTCTTTCTTTCTTTCTTTCTTTCTTTCTTTCTTTCTTCCTTTATTGTTATTATACTGTGGTTTATAGTACATTATTTAAATAGGATTATATACATAATACTACCCCCCCTTCACCATCATCTTTCCCCACCATTGGTTGAACTTTGTCTCTTTCATAGGCACTCCTCCATCTGTTGCCCACTCCTTTTCCCACTTCTTCATGTAGCTTATTTCCTACTGAATATCAGTTCTCATGTTTTTGTTTCCATTGTCTTTGAGTATTCAGTTATTCTACTGCGATGTTTCTTAGGCCTTTTCATCATGTGAGGGAGATCATTCTGTTTTGGTCTCTCTCCCTCTGATTACACTCAGCATGATTCTTTCCAGGTGGTTCCATGTAGTAACAGATTTAATTAATATATTTTTCTTATGGCCAAATATTATTCTTTTGTATATATGTAACATAGATTATTTACCCAGTCATCTCTCCTTGGATGACAGTTGGGTTAATTCCAAATTATGGCTATTGTAGATGATGATGCAAGGAACCTAGAGGTGCAAATGTCTTTTCTTTATTTTTTTCTGTTTTATTTTTTTAGGCTTTTGAGGTATAATCCAAGAAGTGGAATTGCTGGGTCAAAAGGAAGTTTAATTCTTAGGTTGTTTTTTTTTTTTTTTTTTTTTTAGGAATTACATACATTTTTTCAGAAAGGCTGGACCAGAAGACATTCCCACCAGCAGTGAATGAGAGTCCCTTTCTCCCCCTATCCATGTTAGCACTGATTGTTCTTGTTTTCTATAATGTGTGCCTTCTTCTGATGTGAAATGATATCTCATTGTAGGGTTTTTTTTTTTGCATATTCCTAATGATTAGTGATGCAGAATATTGTTTCATGGACTTTTTTGGCCATTTGTATTTTTTTCTTTGAGGACACTTCTCTTCATTTCTTCTCTCCATATTTGATGGAATTGGGTTTTTACCTTGTAAAGATCTACCAATGATATTGACCCTTATGAAATGATTGGTAGGTAAAGAATTTTTCTCAATTTATGGGCTATCTTTGTATCCTAGCCATTGTTTTCTCTTAGGATTCAGAAGCTTCTTAATTTAATGTAGTTCCATTTATCTTTGCTTCTACTTGCTTGGTCAGTGGTTTTTCATCTTTGAAGATGCCTTTAGCTTCAATGTCATGGAGAGTTTTGCTTACATTTTCTTCTTTATACCTTATGGAACAGGACAGATAGCATGCACAAAAGTCAAATCCATTTTGATGTAACTTTGTGTATGATGTTAGAAAGAGGTCTGAATTCATTTTTTTTAATCTGCATATGCTGAGTAGTTTTCCCAGCACCACTTGTTGAAGTAGCTTTCCTTGCTCCACTTCACATTTATTACTCCTTTATCAAACATTAGCTGTTCATATATACCTGAGGGTCTGTCTCATGATATTCAACTCTAGTCCATTGATCTGAAGATCT
Source organism: Suncus etruscus (assembly GCF_024139225.1). Classification (NCBI taxonomy): domain Eukaryota; kingdom Metazoa; phylum Chordata; class Mammalia; order Eulipotyphla; family Soricidae; genus Suncus; species Suncus etruscus. The sequence goes on from NC_064854.1 coordinate 101,239,313, forward strand.
GATATTCTAGTACCATGCTGTTTAATTACTACACTTTATAGTACAGTTTGAAGTTTGGGAAAGTGATACCTGGCTCTTTCTTTTTCCTGAGGATTGCTTTAACTATGGAGGTAGGATGTAATTGTTTTATACAAATTTTTATTTCTTTGATCTCTATTTCTCTTTGAACTATTTGAAAAATGTCATGGATATCATTATAGTGACTGCATTGAATCTCTATAGTACTTTGGGAAATACTGTCATTTCCTCATGTCCTCTTTTATTGCTCGAAATAGTGTTTTGTAGTTTTCTTTGTATAGGTCTTTCACCTCTTTAGATAAGCTTATTTCAAGATATTTTATTCCCTGAGATATAGTTATTATTTTTCAAATGTCTTGCTCTACTCTTTAATTATTTGCATATAGGAAAGCCATGGTTGGGCATAGGTGATTAAAAATATTCCTTTCACTTGGCATTTCTTACTTACCTGTCATTTTGTTCATGGTGGTATTTGAGTCAAAAAATAATACAAGTTGAGTTGACAGAGTGAATTTCTAACCCCACTATTCCTTATTTCTTTCTGGTGCTTCTTTGTTATATTAGAGTTCAAATTTACTATTCATGAAACACATTTTAATCAGTAGCCATATCAGACAAATGGAAGCTAAGTGCTGGTTAGTATGTTGAAAATAAACACGTGGGTTCTCATTAATGTTGATGTCTGAATAATTAGTTGAGCATCATGTAAGGAGCAGCCACAAGAATAGGCTGGCTTCTCACTGGAACGACAGGCTTGACAGCCACATCTCGGAGTCTGGTCATTAGTGGGCCCCACCATCAATGTCATGTTACTGTGTCAAATTAGTGTCCCCTTAGGAGAAAGTCGGACCTACAAATTATATTCCACATCCTTGGAAACCATGTTTGCACAACCTGCGATCAAGTGTGAGCAAATTATTAGCATGGCTCATAAATTAACTAGTTTACAGGCTTATAACATTTTACAAGTAGATAATAAAGGGTAGAAAAGTTTTCCAATTGCTTTGCTCTGGTGTTAGGGCTATGCTCTGCTAACTTTTCCTTAAGGAACCCACAGCTGCTAGCTTTTTGTTGAGAGGCGCATACATGGAGTGTCAGAACAAATGTTTGGGAAATGTGGAGTCTAAAAAGAAGCAAATGTAAATCTCCTGGAAACAGTATAATTAAATTCGTTATCTCATTGCTCTGATAAGTCGATAACACTAGTCCTCTTTCTTTCAATGGCAGTTACTCATTAATGTGTTCACCAATTAAGTTTGAACAATTACAGTCTTTGCCAACTGAAATGATCTTCTAAAATATTTTTGATGATATTTTTTATATCAGACTCAAGCTACTTCATTGAAAAGGACGAAATCTAACCCAAAACAAAGTGGCAAACTCTTGAGTGAAGATTCCTTTTTTCATTTTGTATTTGGGCGGAGTCATATTTGGTGGTGCTCTGTGGTCATGGGAGGCCATGCGGTGTCAGGGTTAGAATCCAGGAATCCTTCATTCATAAATTTCCTTCAGAGCCCTCTAAGACATTGCCTCAGCCCCAAAGTTAAGGTTTTTAAAATTCAGTATATTTGTTAAACAATGTAACTCTACACATCAGCTTATACCTGGAATAAAAGTGGGCCAATATGATCTTGAGCTTATCTGTTTTGTTTGGTTTTGGTTTTGGTTTTTGGGTCACACCCGGCAGCGCTCAGGAGTTACTCCTGGTTCTATGCTCAGAAATTGCCCCTGGCAGGCACGGGGGACCATATGGGATGCCAGGATTCGAACCACTGTCCTTCTGCATAAAAGGCAAATGCCTTACCTCCATGCTATCTCTCCAGTCCCAGAGCTTATCTTTTATCAAGAAAAGCTGCCCAATAGGTACACCTCCTCTTAACTCTTCGGTGCTCTGGTAGACAGACAACCCACAGTTTGTGGAGATTCGTGACTATTGAAACCATAAAACTTGATGCATCTCTTTTTCGGTTTCAACTTCTCTGTCTGATTAGATTAGAAAACATGTAGATTCAGAGAATGTTGTCTGAGTTTACTGCTGAAAAAAAAAAACACATGCATGGGCAAACAGATCAGAACAAAGAGTTCTTGCTTTCTACTCTGTAGTTCCACTTCCCCATATTAAAGAAAGTCGTCTCCCCCCCATCCCACCCCCTGTTCTCTTGAGGTCTTTATGGGTGGTTTTTATGCAGAATAGACCTGGCATGTAAAACCTTGTTATCTTTTGCTGTTCACATGAACTTTTGAAATTGCTTGAGAATGATTTTGTTGACTTATCTATCAGCAACTTAAATTTACTCAGAATTGGATTGGGTTAATAGTCTACTAATAACCAACTAAAGCTTTGAAACCCAACCTCAGCACAGAGCTATTTCTAGAAGTCAGTGTCACAGCTACCTCTGTATTTCAAATGTGCCTGGGAAAAGAACTATAAAGGGTGGCAAATGAAGTCTACGTACCTGATTGTTAGGAGAGGATTTGTCCTTTTTTCCTTTTCTTATTTTTTTGAGGTGGTTGCCTGTATGCATGTGTGTATACCTATGTCAGTGCATGTATATTTTTTTTCTACTGGACAAATGAAAGACTAAAGCCCAAAGCAAAAATTTTTATTTGAAACCATGGATAACTTTGTCTTTCCTTTTTCAGGAAGAGAAAATATTGTGATTTTGAGAATTTGTCAAAAAAAAGTAATGGAAGTTAAAAGTAATAGACTTCCTAAGTGATTGTCAGTGCCTTTAAGAGTGGCTGCTTCCCCCCACCCCCCAAAAAATAAAGAGGGCTGGAGCGGTGGCACAAGTGGTAAGGTGTCTGTCTTGCCCACACTAGCCTAGGACAGACCACGGTTCAATCCCCCATCATCCCACATGGTCCCCCAGGCCAGGAGTGATTTCTAGGCGCATAGCCAAGAGTAACCTCTGAGCCCAGAGCGTGACAGGGCATGGCCCCAAAACAAAAACAAAAAAGATACATAAAAAGAACGTAACATTTGTTCTTCCACTATAATTTTAATAATACTTAACACAGATAGTGATCTCAAGGAATGCTGATTCTAGAAGGGAAAGGATAAGGTGCTTTGACATATGATTATATACTGAATGTAATATATTGTATTATATAGGAATACCTCAGACTCCCAAATTATAACATTTGAAACAAGTCACCTCTTTTGTGCTTTTTCTTCCAGTGTCCCTCTGTGTGATCCAGTCCTGTGGCATTATGTATGCCTCCTGCCAGTGACCCCTAGGCTTTTTATGGCTGTAAGACACATTAAAAGTTCAGGGTAAGTGACAAGCAACAGTAATAGTATATACCAGTTTTAAAATACCATCTATCATTGGAGGTTCCATGGCAGTGGCTATTGTAAACCCTCAGAAGATAAGGGACTATCTTGTTATGAAGCATGGATTCCAAAGATAGCAGCTTTGTTGCCCTCTGTTACAATTTATTGAATTCAAGAAAAGGACCCATAGATTGGATCATGTTTGTGAAAAGAAGAGAAAATACAAGGTTTGCAAGTCTTGTCTGTGAAATACCAGATAAAACATATTGTCAACTTGATAGTTTATGCAATTTCTGGTACAATTAGTTTATTTTGACTCTTTGGCATGAAAGTTGTCATAGATAAAACATGATTAAAATTAAAATTTATAAATATATGGGAGGGACCGAAGAGATAACACAGTGGTAGGGCATTTGCCTTGTAAGGGGCCGGACCAGGACAGACGGTGATTTGAATCTTGGCATCCCATATAGTCCCCCATGCCTGCCAGGAGTGATTTCTGAGCACAGAGCCAGGAGTAACCTCTGGGCGCTGCTGAATATGGCCCCCAAAAACAAAACAAACAAACCAAAAACAAATAAATATATGGGAGTTGCAGGCTTAGTAAAACTTTATTGACAAAAATAGGCATTGGTTCCTTTTATTCCAAGGACTATAGTTTGCCAACACCTGATTTTAAACATCAAAGGAGTTCAAGTGACCAATAATAGGTTACCTATCTAGGTCTAGTCCCTCTGATCTTTAGCTAACAATTTATCCAAAAGAAATCAGTGTACCAGCCCTTGTCGCCTCACATAGTATAGTTGTAAGGGTAAGGATGAAATGTAATATAACAAATATGAAAGCACTCTGAAAATTACAAAACCCTTTACAAATGGCTCGACAACAGTCATTTTGGTTCGCCTAGATCATGCCTTCTGCGTCTTTTTAATCACATTGAACTTTCATGAGCTAAATGAGTGTAGGGGAAAGCTCTTTTATTTTCTGAGTAATGTGGTTTGTCTCTATGTTCATTCTATTTTACAGTTGATGGACAAGCTGTTGAAATGTCTTTTTAGTATCAAATATGGATGAAGGGATATACGGGTAGATTATGGCAGGCTACAGATCAAATGCCAATGAAGAACGATTAAATTTCCTTTAATCATCAGATTCTGAGAATGTTTTAAGATCTTCCACCTTTAATATAGGCCTTAATAAATAATAGTGCTTTGGATGTCTACAAGTATGTTTGAATTTCACAAGTCCTGCATGTCAAAACATAGAGACAGGCTCAGCAAATATGCTTCCCTGGACGAGTGGTAACAATTATGAAGGAAAGTCAGACTTAAACAAACAGCTTGGTGAATAGAGGGGTAATCAGAATCCCAATTCACAATTTTCTAGGATTTTTTTCTAACAAAAATAATAGTATAGTGTTTAGACATGTTTTCATATCATTATATCATCTCAGATTATTTTTTCTAGTAGCAGAGATGCAACTATGTAAGTTTTGCAAATTAGCTGTGTATTCTCACTCCTAAAAGACATCTGGGAAAAGCAGTTTGTGTCTTCGCTATTGCGTTCTGCCTGCCTGTTCAGATGCTGTTGCATATCCAAGGCGTGTCATGTCTCCAACCATTGCTACTACAGCTCCTGAAAGCTAGCGGCAAATAACTCAAGTAAAGCTCTTTTAGCTGAGGCAGGTCTTTATAAAGATGTTACTTGACATTATTGCCTAGTGAGTTCTACTGATAGACTTTTCTGTCCCTACCACATGGACATCTGGAAAGTATGTTTTTATACTTAAGAAATTTGCTATCATAGGGGTGGAGAAATAGTGCAGGTACCTTACACCCAGGCACTACATAAAGCCCCTTGATCCCCTCTAGAAGTGACCTCTGAGCCCAGAATCAAAAGTAGACTCTGACCACCTCTGTGCATGGCACTATGCCCCAACCTCTCAAAATTAAATGAGTAAATTTTATAACCTGTTAATTTCAGTCTCTAGTAGTGATAAAGAAAAGGTGACTTGTCAATACTTTTCATTACAAATATAGTAGGAAATACGTTTTTACATTAAAATAAAAATTGTAACAGCTGTCCATCTTTCATTGATTCAGCTATATTGTGTCATTCTTATTGTTACTCCTGTGCTATGGGCCCAGAGCTATGGTTCACGCTGTATAGTGTCATTCTCTTACAGTTTTTTAATTTTGACGGGGCTGGCGAGGTGGCGCTAGAGGTAAGGTGTCTACCTTGCAAGCGCTAGCCAAGGAAAGATCGCGACCGCAGTTCGATCCCCTGGCGTCCCATATGGTCCCCCCAAGCCAGGGGCAATTTCTGAGCGCTTAGCCAGGAGTAACCCCTGAGCATCAAACGGGTGTGGTCCGAAAAACAAAACAAACAGAAAAAAAAACTCCAAAAAACAGTTTTTTAATTTTGTGTCACAATTTTGCCTTATTCAGTTTCAATTATGAACAGATATGTGTATATCAGTAAATATTTAGCATCGCACTAGTCTTACTAAAGTATTATGCTGGGGCCAGAAACATAGTACAGTGGAGAACACCCTTACCTTGCATGTGGACAACCTACTGACCTGAGTTCAAACCCTGCCTTCACATATTGTCTCCTGAGTTCCACCAAGAGTGATTCCTGAATGGTGAGCCCTGAACACTGCACGATATGGTCCAAAATACAAAAAAAATAAAATAAAAAGATAACAGTATCATGATAAAACGTGTTAAATAAACTTCTTTTTTTAAAAGATCTGTAAATCAAAATTTAAACTCCAAGATTTTCTAATGGATTCTCTATCCTCTGGATAGAAATATTTGTTATGGAATGAATATCAGGGTGAGGCCCTCACAGCAAACAGTTCACAATCAGTTCTGTTCTTCCAAATATGAATACCACATTTTTGTTTTGTTTTGTTTGGGGGCCACACCCGGCAATGCTAAGGGGTTAGTCCTGCATTCAGGAATTAATCCTGAGAGTGCTGGGGCCTTATATGGGATGCAGGCTATTGAACCTGGGTTGCTGCATCCTGGGGAAATGCCCTACCCACTACTATCTCTAGCCTCATGAATAGTACTTTGTACTGTGCTTCAAAGACCAAACAGCTCTAACTACCCTGACACTCTGTGATTTGCTGTTCCCCATACCTGGAAGAGTGGGAGAGAAAACTGTATTTTCTCTTCTCCAATCTTTCTGATCCAGATTTCTCTCTCTATTAATCTTAAAAAAAATTTTATTTTTTAGAATGAGTCTTCACTATGCTTCTTTATATATTTTTCTGCCTGTGATGAAACACATAAAATATCCAAGAATTCACAAATATTTATCAGATGCTTTCTATGGGTGTAGGCTGACAGCTTGGTTAAGAATATCTGAAACTCTAGGACAGTAATGGAGGGTTACCCTTACCCTTGTGTAAGGTGTGATGTTGGATTGTTGTTTGCATGAAATCCTATCATCAACTACATTGTAAATCACAGTACCTAAAATTAAGATAATTTTTAAAGAATGTTTACAACAGCTTAGGTCTAATTTATGCCTTTTCTGCTTACTTCCTGAGTCACCCTGTGTAAGTTACTTAAATTTCCTGGCTTCATCGCCAGAAAGTGGGAATCAAAACAGGAGTGAACTCTCTGAAGAAAATTAGTAAGACAATGGTGCTTTCAAAGAACTCAGCAAAGGTCCTGGAAGGTATGACATGACAGCCTGGTGTTTCACACCTCAACTCATGGTGGAAATCTTCTTCTTTGAGTTTTTGTACCCTGTAAGTGGTTCATCGATCATAGTTTTTTTGTTTGTCCATTTTTGCTTTCACAATCCATTGCTTCTTGCCTTGTGTTCCTTTGAAAGGTTGGGTAGACACGGTGGGTGGCCTTGATTGCCAGTCTTCAAGGGCACTGCAGCTGTGTATGCAACTGGACAATCTTGCTAATAGGACTTATATCATGAGGCCTGCAGTTCTTTTTATATTCCTTTTTCTATTTCTTTTTTTTTTTTAACTTTCTCAGACAATGGGCCTGCCTAGCAAGCACAATTCACTAAATGCTTTCAGGTTGGTATTGCTGATGATAATCTGAAACTGTAGGGTTTCACTTGTGCAGGCTAATGCTGTATGAAGTGATCTTGAACTGCCTCATCCTGATCCTCAGCCTCTGTGCTGAGTCTGCAAGCACTGGCTCCCTCCAGCTCTTCTTGGGGAAGGCCCTCTATGAATAGTGTCATTTGCCCTTGGAGGCTGCTGTGCATCATGACTGTGATGATCAGTAGCTCATTGATGACCCCCTTGATAACAAGCCCCAGAGCCTAAGAGGTGGCTTGTCCCATAGGATGTTGGCTCTTTGTTGAGCTCAGAGTATTTTGGGGGGGGGGGGGCAGAGTGATGATAGCACAGTGGCAGGGCATTTGCCTTGCAAGTAGCCAAATCAGGATGGAGTCAGGTTCGATTCCCGGCATCACATATTGTCCCCTGAGCATGCCAAGAGTGACTCCTGAGTGCCACCAGGCGTGGCCCATAAAACTAGAATAAATAAATAAAATAAAAAAGAGTATTCTTGGGTGAGACAGATCAAGTCAGGCACCAGTGGCAATAGCCATCAGGCTTTTACTAACATTTGTAATAGGTGATTTTTGAAAACATGTCTGCTTAACATAATATTTTTTCCTATAAGAGATCTTAAGAAGACAGTGACTTAAAAAACTTCTCTGTTTAGAAGATTCCTGGAAATGTTTATATGGTTTATAATATTTCATTTGGGCACTCTTCTGGTGCTCAGATGCAAAAATTCTTCCTTGCTTCTGGTTTATATAAGTTTGAGCTTGTAATAATTTCTAAGGTTCATGGGTCTCACTTTCTCTTTAGCTTAATTCAAGTATCCCTTTCTTGGAGATCCTTCCCTAACCACTCACAGAAAAGATTTCTTTCCTCCCACTTTGCATGGTGTTCTAACCAAGACTGCTTGTCCTGTTTATTTCAGGTTCCACCATTTTATTATTATTACATTATCTTACCGGTGTTAAACAAGGGGGTAATTCTTTCTTACTTAGTATGGCTTCATCATGGTGAACAACCAATTATTGATTCCTTCAAAATACATCTGAAAAATTTTGTATTTTCATGGCAACATTGGGGATTGCATCTGAGTGAAGGATTAAGAGATAAATTAAAAGAAATGTCGACACACACCACCTTTCTTCTAGAACCAGACTAGAAAGCCTTTATGTGTTCTCTGGGAAGTTTCCACTACATTTCAGAGGTCTTGGTACTGTTTGTCCTATCTGGAAACGGTTAAACATCACATTTCCCATCAAGATTTGACCTGATGGGCCTACATATTATGGGTGGTTCCATGTAGGTAAAGACTTCAGTTTTCAGGCCTAAATCCCAGCCCTCTCACTTATTGACTCTTTGTCGTTGGACAAATTAACTTTATCTTTGTGGGTTTTAGTTTACTTATTGGAAAAAAGTAGGGACATTACCTAGCACATTGATTTATTGTAGGAATTAAATTAGATGGTGTGTCTACAGTGCTTTGCACAGGCTCAGGAAAAGGAGAACAATGTTTTTGGTGTATAAAGATACACAGAGCTATGCTAACAGAATTTACATATCTGTGAAAGTGAATGATCTTCACTTTGAATATGGTAAAGTAGGCAGAGTGCCTTAACTCCTTATTTTTGCTCAGGTTTCATGCACTGGATTAACTTGAAAACTGAACAGGGCAAGTTGAGCAAGCAGTGGGGTAATGTGTTTTATGTTTGTTGTTGACATGTAGACTGTTGAAGATTTATGACCTGTCTCAAATAATACAAGTTACAGATCTCAAACTCTGGGATATTTCAGTGTTTAGAGACTGACCCACATTCATGAAACCTTAGAATTTATAGTTCCTGGTGCCATATTGTCCTTAAGCCACCTTATAGGGTGTGTTTCATTCTTAAGTTAATTAATCATAGGTCTTTTGGTCTTTGAGCTCTACTTTAGAATAGGCTGTCTTAAATTTCCTGTCTTTTTGGTTTGTTGTTGTTGTTGTTGTTGTTTTGGTGTGAGACACACAAGGCAGTGGCTAGAAGCTACTCCCAGATTGATGCTTGGGTGTCAATCCTGGTGGTTTTTGGAAGAACCATATTGTGCCGAAGATTGAACTTGGGCCTCCTGCCTACAAAGAATAAATACCAGCCAAATAAACTTCCTGATTAAAAAAAAAAAAAAAAAAAAAAAAAAAAAAAAAACTTCTTTAATTGTACATTTAATGACTCTATCCTGAAAACTTGAATTTTTTTTTGTTTGGTTTTTGGATCACACCCACCAGTGCTCAGGGGTTACTCCTGGCTTTATGCTCAGAAATCACTCCTGGCAGGCTGGGGGAACCATATGAGATGCCTGGATTCGAACCTTCTGTATGCAAGGCAAATGCCCTACCTCCATGCTATCTCTCAGGCCCCCAAAACCTGATATTTTTAAAGAAAATTTAAATCTATGATCATGAAAATAGGGCGAAGGGATGGAGCACCTGACTGGAATTGAGTATACCTAGAGTTCAACTGGTACTACATCACCCTGAAAGCACCTCAAAGGTTGTTAGCCCCAGAATTCCTGGTGGAATTGATTGAGCATTGTGCATTTAGAACCTAAGCATTATGTGAGAGCCTTCAACCCCCTCCCCAATGGGAAAAAGTAACAGTAAATCTCAAACCTTATGCTTGTACTAGTTAATGGTATCAAAATATTTTTTGCAGTTCTGATTTCTTTTATTTTGGTTAGTTTTTGTTTTTTTGTTTTGTTTTGTTTTGTTTTGTTTTTAGGCCACACTCAGCAATACATAGAAATTGCTTCCAGCTCTGCAGCCAGGAATTATTCCTGGCAGTGCTAGGAAGACCATATGGAATACAAGGGACGGAATCTGGGTCTACCACATGCAAGGCAAATGGCCTACCTGCTATACTATCATTCCAGCCCCTTTGGTTCTGATTTCTTTTGCCCAGTTCAAGACAATAGACTTGTTACTCTGGTTTGTGACTGGAGAACATGTAGTTCCCATGGTGTATCATGAAATCTGAAGCCAGGAACAATATTGCTCTCTCTCTCTGGCACCTACGCCAGCTTTATGGTAAAGATGAAATAGGTCACATCACAATGTCTCATTTTCCATGACTTATAGAAGAGCTCGAGAGGCATTTCTTCTATTAGTTTACAGCTTATGCTCTCTCAACTCAGAAAAATAAAAGAGCATGACTGATAGATGGTTGAAGCCTTCCAGTTTGATTATCTGTAACCTATTTCAATAAAGCAAAAGTTAAAAGTCAATAAGTTGGGCCTGAGAGGTAGCACAGCGGTAAGGTGTTTGCCATGAATGCAGCTGACCCAGGACAGATGATGGTTCAAATCCTGACATCCCATATGGTCCCCTGTGCCTGCCAGGAGCAATTTCTTAGCACAGGGCCAGGAGTAACCCCTGAGCACCACCAGGTATGACCCAAAACCCCCCCCAAAAAATAAATAAATAAATTTTAGTGAGGTCCAGAAAATCACAGAGGAAACATGTTTGTGAGAGTTGTGCCAACCTTCAAAATGATGAGACTTGGGTTGCCTTATATCTCTGCAAACTAGTAATATCCTGGTCTCCAAATATGTTCTTAAAAACCAAAGTGACAACCACAAAAGGAGTAACACATGTGTGTACCAGAAGCTTTGTGCAGTATTGCTTACACAGTGGCTCGACTGCTGTATCTGCTGTATAATTTCCCAGCTTAAGGCCTTGCTACCCGAGGATCAGTGAGAGAGATTAGGAACTCTGATTTTTTTCTGCAACATCTTGAAATCCTTTTTCTTTATCTGGGCTCCATTTGTGCAATAGTCTCTTGGTGCCAGGTTCAAATAGTGTTCTCAGTATCAGATCTTACCACGACTACATTCTCCCCTCACGGTTCTCATCAAGAAGTGTTACCTCATCTTGTCCAGCTCTTTCCCAACTAATTTATGGTGGCACAAACCTATTCTATCTCAGTCCATATCCCAAACATGGCAATTTTTATGAAACTCTGCTCCTACAATCAATAATGCATAAGCATTCTTGGCTTTTTTTTGGTAAATGTATAATGTATTGAAGAACTTACATTACAAGCTGTCACTAGTCCTTAGTGGACAGGAAAATAGTACAGTGGGTAAGGCACTTGCCTTGAAGCTGCCCCAGTTCAATTTCTAGCATCTCAATTGGTTCCCCCAAGTTTTGCCAGGGGTCACTTTTAGCACAGTAGAAGGAGCAAGGAATAGCTCTTGAGCACTGCTGGGTATTTCCCAATAACCTCCCCGCTAATAAAACCAAAAACAGAAAATCAGATGATAAATAACTATAAGCTTTTACTTAAAGGAAAATAAATAAGTTATTTAGAGAAACATGCTTTTTAGTTAATTGTCTGTTTTATATACCCAATATTATTCACATTATGAAAGTTTGTTACATACCACATGATCCTACATACATACATATTTGCTACACACATATGATCCTAAGCTCTTGATGTGTATAATTCACTAAAACTCTTTGATGTACATTTCTGAAAATACTTTTTACAGATGAAAAAATCTGAGGTCTAGTGAAGTTAAATGACCCACCAATTTCTCTGCTTATAAAACAGAAATGGAATTGGGACTAGAGAGATAATAGAGAGGCACGGAACTTGCCTTGCACATGCCAAATCCAGTTCAATCCCCTGCATAATATGTGGTTCCCAATCACTGTGAGGAATGACTCCTGGGAAAAGGCAGAGTAATCTCTGAGCATTTCCAGGTATGACCCTCAACTGCCCTATCCCCACCCCCCAAAAAATGTGAAGTGGAGCTGGGATTTGAGCTTAGGCACTCTGCCTTTGATGTTCTGGTTCCTACCTACTACATCATGTGGTCATTGCCTTGGAAACATTTTGTTCTGATGCTGATTTGCTGTCGTTTTGTTTTAATAGACATTTTTTACTTTGGGACTGCTTATACTCTGCATTTTGAACTTTCATATTTCATCACCATCTAACAGACCCTGTTTGATCTTTAAATGCTTTAAATCTTTTCTGTGAGAACAGAGCTATGGGAAATAAAAGTATGTCCCAATATGATTAGGAACAAGGACAACCACTTAATTGGCATTCTTCTGTCTCCAGTTGGATGTGCCTGCTAAGGCATTTTCTCTAGATCTTTGAGTCATTTTTCTCTGGTACGTTATTCTAATTAACCTCATCTCTGCAGCCCTCATTTTATTTTATATTACCCTCTGACCACCCAACAATTGATTTGTTCCGCTCAATCACCTGTGTGGCAAGCAAGAGGGTCTCCAAAGCAGTAATTCTGTACCTGGGTGTATTCCTATCAAGGAGGTTGAGAACATCTCTCCACGAGAGGGATATATTAACTTGTAAGGCTTTTTGGTTACCAATCAAGATTTTGGGATATTTGGGAGTAATGCTAGCAAACAAAAACAGGTCTTTGGTTAGTTAGTTAATAAAATAGTCATAAGCTATAATTCAAGGACTTTGACCTATAAACATAAAAGTGAAAATAATTAGGTTTATAAGTATTTACATATGATATTTAGCCTGAATAAACATATAAAATGTAAATAGCACAAATGAGCACTTATACTAAGAGTAGTTTACTTCTGTTTATAAGGTCTTTTTGATTACTAGTGATCAAGGAATAAATTGACTCCTGGAACAGAAAAGTCAACTGGGAAAAGTCAACTAGCTTCCTAGGATTTTGGTTGTCTTTGTCTGTACTATGCTATTCCTCACAGTACTGTATTGTGTCTAGTGTTGGATTTGTTCCTGTAGGCAATAGCACACTGCCTGAAAAGCATTCAGAGATTATTTTTTATTAAGAATTCTAGGGCCAGAGAGATAGCATAGCGGTAGGTCAGTGGTTCGAATCTTGGCATCCCATATGGTCCCACTGAGCCAGCCATAGGTGATTTCTGAGTGCAGAGCCAGGAAGAACCCCTGAGTGCCACTGCATATGACCCCCCAAAAGAATGCTAGCAGCATATGACTAAGCAATTCCACTTTTGAGTATCTATATCCATGACTTATAATCATTCATTCAAAAGGACATATGCATATTATTATTCATTGCTGCAATGACTGCAAGAGCTAAGAAATGGAATCAGTCTAGGCGTGCAACCATAGATGAATAGATTATGAATTGTATAATCTAATGGAATACTATATAGCTTCAAGCAACGATGAAATTATGCAGTTTCCTGCAACCTCTTTGGAACTGGAAGATACCATGTTGAGTGAAGTAAGTCAGAAGAAGTCACAGGATGATCTCACTTGTCTGTAGTATATAAAATAATTGTATTATGAAATGTAAAGGGAGATGCCTAGATCATCCTTGACCTAGGCTAGGGAGATAAAGAGAAAAGAGAAATCATGGTGGAAAAGAGGAAGATGCAAAAAGAAAGTAATAGGAGAGTGGGGGTCTGGGCTTTGGTTATATTGGGGATGTGGGATAGTGGTATAGCTATACATCCCAAGCACAAACTCAACATGACTGAAAATGTGAGATTTGATGAGATCTGCCTGCCAAGGTGGCAGTTGGGGAGGCTAATAAGGGAGAGAGATGATGGAGTATGGGAGCACTGGTGATGAAAATTGACACTGGTAGTGGGATTAGTGTTGAAATATATGTTTAAAGTTCAACTATTAATAGCTTTGTAAACCATGGTTCTTTAATTAAACAAAAATTATTTAATAAAATTAAATTTAATAAAACTAAGTGCATTTTCAAGAAAAAATTCTAGAAACTCAGGGCTAAAGCAATAGTATAACAGGTATACTGTTATAGTATTATAACCATTTCAGGTTCAATCTCTAGCATCATGTACAGTTGGAGGAGATGGGATGGTGTGGGGCTGGATTGAGAAGGGCTGCCCTTCTCAATTCTGGATGGCATTTTACCTACATAAGACAAGTAAAAGTGGTAAAGGAAGTTCAAATTCCAGCATCCCATATGGTCCCCGAACCTGCCAGGAGCGATTTCTGAGCGCCTATGCTGGGTGTGACCCAAAAACCAAAAACCAAAACCAAAAAAAAAAAAAAAAAAAGAAAGAAAGAAAAGAAAAGAAAAAAGTGGTGGTGGGAGGAGGAGCTGATTTCAGAAAGGAAGTTTCTAGCAAAGTTTCTGGAAGGTAATTTTTTAATTATTTTTATAATGTGTGCATAAATACATATATATAATACACTGTATTTTATGCTCGGTTAAAACATAGGACTACAGGTTTAGAAATTTCAATATCATATAGCCTTCACTCATGATCAAATATATGATTTTTTCCTTTATAAAAATGTCTATCTAATAATACTTGTACCTCTCTGATATCTACTCCTCTGGAGGTGAGTTCCTCAGAAATACCATCCTCAGGCCCAGAGAGATAGCACAGCAGCGATTGCCTTGCAAGCAGCCGATCCAGGACCAAAGGTGGTTGGTTTGAATCCTGGTGTCCCAGATGGTCCCCCGTGCCTGCCAGGAGCTATTTCTGAGCAAACAGCCAGGAGTAACCCCTGAGCACCGCAGGCCGGGTGTGGCCCAAAAACCAAAAAGAAAAAAGAAATACCATCCTCTCTCAGTCCTTGAGGTACTTGCATTTTATTCATTGTCCATGCTCCTCCTCTATCTTTCTACCATCTTTCATTGTTCTAGATCCTAAAGCAAAATTTTTTTTTTTTTGGTCACACCTGGCAGCGCTCAGGGGTTACTCCTGGCTCTATGCTCAGAAATCGCCCTTGGCAGGCACAGGGGACCATATGGGATGCCGGGATTCGAACCATCGACCTTCTGCATGAAAGGCAAGCGCCTTACCTCCATGCTATCTCTCCAGGCCCCAAAATATTTAATTTTAACATAATTATGTCCACTAAGGAGACAGAAGGCCAATGATAATACATTCATGGAGACTCAGCAAGAACATTGGTGTATTTAGTTGCATTTAGTATGTAGTTGAAGGAGAATATCAGAAGTCTTAGAGAAGCTTTGACATCTGAATAGGAGTTGCCAAGTAACCAAAGTGAAAATGGTCAGATTTATCAACTTATTGTCTTACCAGATTGTACTATATATTTGTACTTCTATTGGAATTATCCAGGAAAATTAGCTTATAAAATTATCTTACCCCAGTCCAAATGCATGTCTTTTAGTTGATAGCCATGATGTCAGTGATAGAAATATTAAGCTCAATAAGGAAGGTTTTTATACAGGCCAGAAGCTTGTCTTCTTTCAAGTTATTTCTATCTTCTTTGTCCTTCTAAGTACATAATATGCAAGATGGATAAAATCTCCATGGGTGAAATTTTGTGGAGTTTAATGACAGAACATCCCCAATATTTTTAAAGGGCTGAATATGGTTTGCTAGTCATGCATTCTCATAAATAAAAAATATTCTGAATCTTAGTTTTTATTTCTGATAACCTGAAGCTACAATAGTATGATACAAAGGTAAGGGCTATGTGCATAATGTTCATGTTGATGGATATGAAATGTTGAATATGGTGCTGACCCCCACTAAGCATGCTAATGCTGTTTTTCTTATCAGAGAACATTCTTATTTTTACCTCACACTCACTGAGGCTGAAAACCAATTTAATAGGGGCCGGAGAGATAGCATTGAGGTAAGGCATTTGCCTTGCATCCGGAAGGATGGTGGTTCGAATCCCAGCACCTCATATGGTCCTCTGAGCCTGCCAGGAGTGATTTCTGAGCGTAGAGCCAGGAGTAACCCCTGAGCACTGCTGGGTGTGACCCAAAAACCAAAAACATAAAAATATAAAATAAAATAAAACAATTTAATAACAGTAACTACTAACTTGTTGATTTTAAAATGTTTCCCATATATCCTGGATGAAATTCTTTTTTTTGCATGTTACTTTTATGATATAAATGAAGGATATTAAAGATGGTGAGATTCAGCAAAGAACTTTAACTCCACATGCTTTTAATGCTTCCCTGAATTAATAATTTTCCATGTCCATCATATTTCCTCCTTGGCCCACAATTCATCCCATATTTGGATCTTGGCAATTGATGGCTTGGTTAATTAGGCAGTCTGTTAACTCTGATTACTAAGTTATAACAGATCAGTGTAGAAGCATCACTGTGTGATTTGGATTAAAAGCCTCTTCATTTTATCAAAACAATTTTGCATTTATGGATAGGAATATGAAAGCACTAGGTTAAAATGGTGCATTTCATAAGGGAAAATTTAAAAGATAAGAATTATTTCTTTCTAAGTTATTCATTTATTTATTTTTTGAGTCACACCTAGCAGGGCTCAGATATTACTTATGCTTAGTTGTGCTCTCCGGGATAATTTTTGGTGGGATTCAGGAGACCATATGATGTGCCTGGATTGAACCCAAGTCAGCAACATGCAGGGCAAGTGCCTTATCCAATGTATTATCTCACAGCTCCCCCCCCCCATGTTATGTTGTAGTATGATATTTTGACATTATCTTTGACACTTAAAAAATTAAAAAAAGTTTAAAGCTTGAAAATTTCATCTGATTTAATCCCTTTCTTATAGCAATATGTTAGATGAATTTCATTTTGAAGCATAATTGAAAATAGCTGGACATGGTTATATTCCAATCCTGACCCAGTGTAAGAGGCCATATACTGGATGTATTTCTAGAAAATTGATTAGTGTTGGTGAAAATTTATTGGTCATATTAAGACTAGATTTCTTTCACCACTTGAAGGTATTGACAATTATTAAATAAGATTGAGCCTTTCCATTCCTTTTTTTTCCTTGTCAAATCTTGGCTCATTATTTTTTTTTTTTTTTTTTTTTTTTTTGGTTTTTGGGCCACACCCGGTGACGCTCAGGGGTTACTCCTGGCTATGCGCTCAGAAGTCGCTCCTGGCTTGGGGGACCATATGGGACGCCGGGGGATCGAACCGCGGTCCGTCTCCTAGGCTAGCGCAGGTAAGGCAGGCACCTTACCTCGAGCGCCACCGCCCGGCCCCTGGCTCATTATTTTTTAAAGGTGATTGCAGTACCAAAAGCTTGCTTGCTTGCTTTGTTCCATTTTTGTCTTTGCCTTGCTTCTTTTTTTTTTTTTTTTTTTTTTTTGGTTTTTGGGTCACACCCATTGACGCTCAGGGGTTACTCCTGGCTATGCACTCAGAAGTTGCTCCTGGCTTGGGGGACCATATGGGACACCGGGGGATCGAACCGCGGTCCGTCCAAGGCTAGCGCAGGCAAGGCAGGCACCTTACCTCTTGCGCCACCGCCCGGCCCCTTTGCCTTGCTTCTTTATACAAAAATAATTTTCCAAATTCCTGGGAATTTTTGTTAATTTCCTCTGGTATCTCACCGCTATATTCCTAAACTAGTTCTCAATTGGATATTAAAACCATTGGAATAAATGGAGTTGATCAATTTAATTTTGTTAAGAAGCTTACTGAATCTGACCTTTATGAATTGCTATGTTCTAGTTCCATAGGAAATAGAGAAACCAAAAAGAAAATTTTTAGAATCAACAGTCTTAGCATCTTGTACATTGATCATATTGGCAGAGGGCCAAAAGAGGACCCAAAGAACAGAATCTAATATTTTTTAGCTTTATTTAGTAATAGCTTCTAGTTTGTGCAAATCTTGTTCTCAGGAAATCTAGAGGTTCCTTCTGTTGTAGATGAAGCAGGGACTTGCTTAACTAAGAATGGGAGATTGGGGTATTTTTTGAATTTGATTACTTTCTCTTAATTGGGAACATTTAATAATAATTATAGGTGACTCATTTCAGAAGTGCTTCTGGATGGTTGTTCAAAGGTAAAGTGATGTTTTGAGCTCTAATGTGACAGATTTGAATGACAGTCAGTCTGAATAATTCAGTTTCCCACTATTCCCTACCTCCCCATTCCTTCCGAAAGAATTTACCAAATAAGGAATTTTTAGCAATCCAAGCCATTCTGGATTAAATGGATTCTTATAGTCATTTTCAAAGAAAGATTGTTTGTCAGAGAGATATACTCTGGGACATTTTGGGGGGAAGGTTAACCCATTAACACATGATTTGTGTCTCTCATTTTTAAAAGTGAATCTTCAGTTACTTCAATAATACATGTGTTATAATAAGGTAGTGCCAATATAGCAACAACACCCTCTGAAAAGAGTTAAGAAGTGAGGTCTACTTGTATTTTCTAGCATCTCATGAGTCCAAAGATTCTTATTCCTACATCAGTGGTCCCCAAGATATCTTAATGGCATGTCAGGAAACCTTCTCTATTAAGTGCTTCTTTAATAAATAGGTCTGTGGATAGAAGCAAGTAGACATATTGGAAGGTTGGATACTATGACTGTGTGGTTTTATTAATTACACTTATTCCTTTAAAATGACCCTGTCTGAAAACAACCACCCCTTTTGTGGTCATGGTTAGCAGATGTTTACCGTAATTCTTTGCTCGGTGAAAAAAAAAATGCCTTTTCCACCCAACAAAAACAGCCACGTTTGCTTGGCTTAATCAAAACTTTGGCACTTGGGTCATACTTTATATATCATGGCTCCAGTCACACAACCTTTCCAAGTGTGAAGCTTAGATCACTGACTCCAACATCTGCAGGAGAGCTTTGCTCACAGTGATCTATTATGTGAGTGCTTAATTCTTATACTGTTCTTGGCATCCGCCCTTCTCATTGAAACCAATATCCTATATGCAAACCTGTCTTTGTTTTTTTTTTTTTTTTTGTACAAACATGCTAGGATGCCTTAATTTTTTTTTAAGTTTTCATATATGACCATTTTAGTGGGAATTTTATTTGAGAAATAAAGTCAAGGTTTTCCTTGTTTTTTCTTTTTTCACCCTTGGTTTTCCTTGAGCTCTCTGGAGAAGTAAAGGCCTCTCCTTTTCTAATACTTCGTTTCAGAAATGTTTCTTATTGCACAGTGGATCTTCTTCACCTCCCTTCTCCACCACTTCTACTTTTTGCCAGTTCTTCTTGTTAGACACACTAGTGATCACCCTGTAATCTCCTAGCACACATTCAGGGTTCTGGTAGGTATTTCCAAAGCAACTCTCTTCAGTACTGACATTCTGTGCTAAAGAAAGCTGCATACTCTCAGGCAGTGCTGAAAGGAAATACAACAGCAAAATTTTGCTTTTCTTGGGAAGCTCCTCCCTTTGGAATGGAGAACTCTGGGTGGCTCTTCTTATTTTGTTTCCATCGCCAAAGTAAGCATGGATCTTGCATAACACCAGGGTAGGAAAAAAGAAGTAATTTTAAGGGAAACATATGTTCATGTTGAGAAAAAGGGAGTGAGAACTGGACAAGGTACAGTGGCCTACAAAACTAAAGATCATTTTCAAATTTAGGAAGCCAGCTTTTGATTATTTTGGGCATATTATTTGATTACTTTGGGTATATCTTGGCTATAAAATTAAAAATGTTACTTCCCCCATATAACCAGGTGTTTTCTTTGATCCCATTTTTATTTTTAAAGAAATATTAAGGTTGGGAGACAGACTTAGAAGTTAGTTGATGATATATGTGGTAATTGAAATAGATATAGTCTTGTATTTGTTGAGTTATTTTCCTATAATCTTAGTTAACACCAAGTTATTTCTTTGGAAATCACTTGATTTGAGTTGCTTGTCCTAATCAGAAACCAAAACTGAAACTATTTAAATAAATTATTTTCTGTCTGACTTTAGGAGATTAATAAAGATGAACCAAGGTATATATGCTAGCTATTTGACTGATTAATGCACATATTATTTGTCCTTTTAACCAATTCCAAATAATGTCTGTTGATAGAAACAGAGCAAACACTTTAGTTTTAGTGACAGATTTTGAAAATACAGATTCTTTGTAAAAATAAATAAATAAATAAATAAATAAATAAATAAATAAATAAATAAATAAGGAGGGAGAACCTCAAGGGTATTTGTAACAATCTTCATTTATTCATTTTCAAGGTATCAAAAATTCAGAGGTGGGGTTAGGATGCTTGAGGGTAGGGAGGCAGTTACATTAGTGAGGGTGTGGTGTTGGGATTATGTACGAGGAAAGCCATCATTAAAAATATTGTAAATCACAATATCTTCATTAATTTTTTAAAGTAAAATAAAAAATAAAACAGAAAAAAATTCAAAGTTAGGGAAAATATAACAAAGTTCTGCTTTCCCCCTCATAATAATTGAAACTCTTGTGTTCTTAAAATGAAGAAGAGGCGGCAGTTTACAGAGTGGAGATGTTTCAAGTGTGAGTGAAGCCTGAGGAATCCAGAGGGGCAATGATTAGTACCAATGATTAGTGCCCAACAACAGGAAGCTTCAGGAACTCCTAGGAATGACTGTATGTGTAGTTCTTTCTCATGTGCATGAAAGTACATTCAAAGAAGCCTACTTCAAGCCTATTAAAAGCTTTCCTCTTAAAGTGCCCTGCTTCCCTCGAGTGTTGACACAAACGGGTTTGAACACTAAGGTAGGGTGGATTTAGGTGTGCATTAAATCTTTTTGATTAAAAAAAATCTCATTAAGGTTAAAAAACGTATATTTGAAAGGAAAAGCCAAAAACTTGCCAACCCTCCACATAAAAGGGGAAGCGAAGTCATTTAAAGTATAAGATTATCCTTAGATGTTAATTTAAGGTTCAACTATTTTAATTAGTTCACTTTTTTTCCCCCCAAAGGCCTCAAAAAAAGAGTCAGGATGCCTGAGTCATTTCACTGTTGGAAAATAAAGTAGAAAGAAATCAGGGTGTGTACACACACATAAAGGAAATTCAAGATAGATTTCCTTTAAGACTTAGAATAGGCTGTTTTCTGTGGCTTTTAAAATTGTTTTTATTTTTATCTTTTTAGTATTTTGCCCTTTGGGATCAAACTATAATTAGTAGAAGATGCCATCTCTATTATTTATTAGTGGGTACTAGATAGGGTCTCGAGGGAAATATGAGAGAAAACTAGAATCCCAAAGTCTTCCTTAATAATTAGAACCAGTCGTTGTTCTAGTTCTCATCTATATCAGCTTGTAGTTGTAAGCAATAAGCTAGCACTATCTAATTATTATTACTTTCATGCTTTATATGAATAAACAGAATTAAAGAGGCTAATTACATGAAATTGCATGGGGTTTCAGTAAAAAGTAAATGAAATTGAATAGGCTCTATAATGTAGTTGACAGTTATATAACAATACTAGTTTCTGTGCCCTAGTATTTTACTGTATCAGTATGAGATCTCACCAATGAGTTAGCATTGGTGAACAGCATATGGGAGTCTATATTTATTTTTGTAATTCCTATAACCGTATAATTATTTCAAAATTGAAATTTCAGAAAGATAGTCTTTACTTGAACCAAGGTCTGTTTACTTTTGAAATCCATGTTATTTGTTGCATTGCCTTCTCAGCTCCATTATCTTTCTATGAGCAGCATTTCAGGTCACCCAGCCCAGACTTATCACATGGTTTCTTATAAGCCAATATAATTTTAGATACCAAAGTTTTCCCTTGTGTTTCTCACTCTCTTCCCCTCCCTCCATTTCTATCCCATCTCCAGGTTTACCTCCTCAGTACTTGGTAGAGCAATGGTCATATATCACGTTTTTGTAATTAGTTGAGAAGAGAGGTGACCAGATACTTTGGATGAATTTTGATCACAGATTAATAATGCCTGATATGTACATGGACATCTTTTAAAAATTTACTTGGGGGTCACAACCAGTAGGTTTCAGAAGTTCTTCCCTGCTTTCCACTCGTAATCCCTCCTGGAATGCTCTAGGGACCATGTGGAATATTAGGTATGAAACCCTGTTCAGCCCAATACAAGACAAATGCCTTACCTGTTCTAATATTGCTCAGGCCTTAGCATGAACATCTTTAGAAGTACATGACTCTTGATGTCCAAATAGAAAATGGCAATAGTAAGTCAAAAATGTTCTGACTTGGGCCAGAGAGATAGCATAGAGGTGGGGCATTTCCCTTGCATGCAGAAGGGCGGTAGTTCAAATCCCGGCATCCCATATGGTCTCCTGAGCCTGCGTGTAGAGCCAGAAATAACCCCTGAGTGCTGCCGGGTGTGACCCAAAAATAACAAAAACAAAACAAAAAGTTCTGACTTATAGCAGATTCATATTCAAAAACCTAACAGCATATTATCTAAGTTTTGCTCATTTAGAAAATCATTGAGAAGAAAATAATGTTCTGTCCAAGGCTTTCATGAATAATAACTTGTTCTAAGACAAAAAACATATCTTTCTGAAAAATCATATATCTTTCTGGGGGTTAGAAAGGTATACAATGGTTGAAGCACTTGCCTGGCACATAGCTGACCACAATTCAATTCCAAGCCCTGATTACCACCAGAAGTGACCCTGAACATCTCAAAGTCTGGCCTAAAACTGAAAACAAACCTCCCAAAACATACCAAAAAAAAAAGTAACTATGGTTTTACTGAGTTAAAAATAATGAGTGTTGGGCCCGGAGAGATAGCACAGCGGCGTTTGCCTTGCAAGCAGCCGATCTAGGACCAAAGGTGGTTGGTTTGAATCCCGGTGTCCCATATGGTCCCCCGTGCCTGCCAGGAGCTATTTCTGAGCAGACAGCCAGGAGTAACCCCTGAGCGCCACCGGGTGTGACCCAAAAAACAAACAAACAAAAAAAAGATTGTTGGGACTGGAGAGATAGCACATGTAGGGTGTTTGCCTTGCATGCAACCAATTCAGGACAAATGGTGTTTTGAATTCTGGCATCCCATATGGTCCCCCATGGCTGCCAGGAGTGATTTCTGAGCACTGAGTCTGGAGTAACCCTTGAGCATCGCTGGGTGTAACCCAAAAATAAAACAAAACAAAACAAAAAATAATGATTGTTGTAAAAATTGCTCTATCTTTTGACCTAAGGTAAAACTTTTAAGAACATATTGGTGGGTTATTAACTGGTTGATTGACTCAAAATAAGACTTTATTTGAAACTTTTGTTCTTTATTTTAACATAGGTATTTACTACAGCTAGACATTTCCTTCTGAGCACTGATCTACTGTATCTCCTAAGTTTGGGTATGTTTTTATTATTTTATTTCCATACATCTCAATTTTTCTAATTTCCTTTGGTATTTCTTATTTTGGCATGTTGTTTAGGAATATGCTATTTAATATATACATGTTTACATATTTCAAACTTATTTTTGTAATTGTTCCCATTTGTCATTAGAGAATATATTTTTGTGTTTATTTCAATCTTTTTGTTGTTGTTATTTTTCCTATTCTGGGGCCATACTGGTAGTGCTTATTCTTGATTCTGCATTTAGGGATCACTCCTGGCTGACTTGGGGTACCATATGGGGTATAGTGAATCAAACATAGGTCAGCCACATGTGAAATAAGTACTTTACCCATTTTACTATCTTTCCAGTTTCTAGTTTAGTCTTTTTATACTTATCACAGTGTATTTTATGATTTAAGACAAGTCTTTTTCAAATAATGACCACATGTACTTAGAAGAGTGTGCAATTCAGTTGTTGGATATGTAGGCCTTCTGTTTGTCTGCTTCATTTTGTTGGTTATGATTTTATTATCGTGACTTTCATTTACCTTTTGATTTTCTGCCTTGTATTCATTAACTGTGGGATATTGACACCTCCAGTTTTATTGCTGAATTACCTATTTCTTCCTTTATTTCTGTTTCATATATTTGAAACTCTGTTTTTAGGTCAAGACCTTGTTGAGGAGAGCAACAGAAAGCTCTTTTGTATGTTACCTGCTTTCAGAATGTCATTCAATTTTAGTGTTAACAAATTATATCACTCTGATGAAAAAGCTTGGTTTCATAATGAGGCAGCTCTCTGACATTGATGGAGACATTTAAGCCATAGTAAAGAGAAATGAATGACTGATGACTTAGTTAGCCCCTGAATTTAAGTTTTTTACAGACATCTGGTAGGGTCCTATTGAGGCCAAGCCAACATGATTTCCAGTAGCAGATGCCAGGAGGCTTTACGTACCCCAATGGAAGTCAGAGTTCTGTCTCTACTCTTCACTTTCTCTGTGCACTAACTCAATATAAACATGTTCATGAGAAAAAATATGCTTTTATTATCTTTTAGAAAATAAGAATAAAATGCAATTTTCTTGTTGTTACTAAATCTGTGACTGTATAACCCTTTCTGTGTATAGACCACGTGGCAAACTCCAGGTGCATCTGTCATACAGAAATTGCTTTTCCCCCAAATACAGAAATGGGAAATAAACCAATTTGGGCACAAGTAGTGTATGCTAGATTTACTTAGTATCTATCGACCATCTCCCTACACTCATTGTATTTGGACTAATCAAGGAGTTAGAAGTGCCTAGTTTCTGCAAAAATGCATATATATATATAGCTTCTACTTAGACAGTGGAACCACTGGATGATTGTTTTTGGTCATAATATTATAGTCAAATATTTATTTTTTATTTCGACAGTATTGTAAATTTGTTCTAGACATATGCCAGTGTGAAAGCAAGGGCTCACACGTGGGGCAGACTCATGTACCAGATAAAGGTCTTCAAATACTTCTATATGATTAGCAATTTATGATTGTTAGCCACATTTTAACACCCAAGGTGATAAAATAAACCATAGTCTTGAATTTGGCATGAATTAGGTATGTATTTTTATCTTTTTCTTTTTCATACTGGTTTTTGGGGCCACAGGAGATACTGAGGT
Organism: Suncus etruscus; assembly: GCF_024139225.1. Taxonomy (NCBI): domain Eukaryota; kingdom Metazoa; phylum Chordata; class Mammalia; order Eulipotyphla; family Soricidae; genus Suncus; species Suncus etruscus. The sequence continues at coordinate 101,264,289 of NC_064854.1, forward strand.
GTTACTCTTCGCAGGGGTCAGGGAACCATATGGGATGCTGTAACTAACACTGGTCTGCAATAAGTGCCTTACTTACTGTGCTACCTCTCGGGCCCTGATAAGAATTTTAAAAGAGTTTTTACATCTTTTCTTGTCATTTTTGTGTCTAAGGCACACTTGATTGTTGGTGGGAGAAGCCATGTGATTCTGTATCTTAATTTTCTTCAAGGAAGGAATTATTGTCTTTGTCATTTGTTTCAACGTGTGACCTCTTTACCTGCTGGGTTTCCCAACAGCTGTCAGCTAACTACTCTAGCACCATACTGCTACCAGCATTCTTGGTTCACAAATAGGAAGTAAACAGAAAATCTTGCTAATTTGAGCCCAGTAGGAACCTTAACAGTCTAATGAGGGACTAATTTTGAAAGCAGACAGACATATCTCACAAAATTAGAGCCAAATTTTTAAATGAGCTTAAATAACTAATTGAGGGTAAGATGGTACTTAAGAAAGAGTGAAATACTGACACACTGAGGAATTACAAATGTGAGAGAAGCCTCATGGAGTCTCAGTAATTATGCAATTTTACTTGGGTTGCCACCTATGTTAATCTAAGTGTGGGAATGATAATGTACCGAAGAGGACAGGTTTGTGGTTGAAATGTTCTTGATAGATTTTGACAAATTAAACAGTGGTAAGGATGTTTGGAAGTTATCCAGGCCCTTACCATTATTTATGTCAGTGAACAAGAAATCAGTGGTTAATTTGCAGTTCTTATAATTTTTATGATACTCCTGTTGTTGTAAATTTAGCTGTGTGCAGCATCAACTCAGTGGGATACATTTTATGTTGTCAGCTACCTTTTGACATCATAATAGATTTCAGTTGCCACATCTTTTTCGATAGAATAAAATGTAAAAGAGAGCAGTACAGAATATCTGGATCATGTCCAGACATAAGTAAGCAGATGATGGACTTTCTGAAATTGAAAGGCTCAGATCGGAATATGGAGGTTGATGGGCAGGTGGGGAGGGAAGGGAAGTCCTATTGACTTGTTTTTCCTTTTTGCCCTAATTCATTCTAGCAGGTATACCTCTTTTATCTTCACTCAAAGCTTGCCTGCACTTTATATGCAGTTCCCTGCTTGACATCCAGAGTCAATAATTTGAAGTTTCTACTTTTCCACACCTCTTACCTGTGATCGCGTCTTTGTGCTCTCTTCAGTGTGGGGATCACAGGTTCCCCTGGCATATGGTTTCCTTATTGTTTCAGCATTCATTACAGTTTGTTAAAGACAAGGTTGGCATTCTTCCTGTACAATTAAAGACGTGGTTGGAAGAGCATTTTGCAGTTAAGTTGTTTCTTTTTCGGGGCCGGAGAGATAGCATGGAGGTAAGGCGTTTGCCTTTCATGCAGGAGGTCATCGGTTCGAATCCTGGTGCCCCATATGGTCCCCCGTACCTGCCAGGAGCAATTTCTGAGCCTGGAGCCAGGAATAACCCCTGAGCGCTGCCGGGTGTGACCCAAAAACTACAAAAAAAAAAAAAAAGATGTTTCTTTTTCTCCTCTCTTTTCTTTAGTTTTATATATATATATATATATATATATATATATATATATATATATATATATATATATATATATATATATAACTAGCAGGTAATGAGGATAAGCAGGTATTGGTGCCTTTTTCCACAGACATACTCTACAAGTCTCTATTTTGACCTCTAATTTAGTATTTTTAGAATCTCTTCTCCACTGCACACTATTTTTGTAGATCTTACTTTGTTTTTTTTTTTTATAATGTCTTTATTTAAGCACTATGATTACAAACATGTATGTAGTTGGGTTTCAGTTATAAAAAAGAACACCCCCCTTACTTTGATCTGTGTGAATATTTAGTCTATTTCTGTTAGGTCTTTTGTTCTGTTGAGAACATTTTATGGCTCCATTGGCCAAATGTTCATGTTTTTCCTCTCATATAATGCCTCCTTCAAAACTCTTCAAAGGAAGTTCCTCCTTAATTTTGTTGGTTGAATGGTTCATCGGTATACTGGGAATTGAACCAAGGGCCTCATACATGTGAGTCACATCCCCAATATACATATTTTAATTGTACTACAGGACACTACTGACAACCAGGGTCACATTTGGTGGTGCTGCAAGGACATGCAATGCCAAAGATGAAATTTAAGCATGTCCTCTATCACTTGAGCCACATCTCTGGCCTATGAGCTCAGCAACAGTACAGAGGTAGGATGCTTTGACCTAATAACCCCAATGTGAGGGAAGGAGTATTTCCTTGTCTTCCTATATAAATGCCTTGTTTGGAAGCTTCCATTTGGCAAGGATTCTGCTATTCTTATTTTGGTATAACCTTATCTACTCCCAATGCTAACTAAATGTTTAGTGATAATTGAAATAATTGGTTATCAATCTATAGTAAAAGAGAGAGAGAGAAAGAGAGAGAGCGAGAGAGAGAGCTTTTAACCTTTTCTAGGCAAAACTATCTTGTACTCAAGCTTGTATGGAGTGTTCCCTATAACATATTAGGAACTTTAAGTTAAATATATTTGATTGGCTGTGTCCCTGCTATGTAAAATGTTCTTATACTATTTTCTTTTCTGTATGATGAGTCCTTGTGGCCATTGTTTCAAAGAATAGATAATATTAGTTGTATGGGAGTGATAGGACAGTAGGTAAGGCAATTGCTTTGCTTGCGCCTGACTCAAGTTCAGTTCTTGGCACCCCCAGAGAATCCCCTGAAACCCACCAGGATTCATTTATGCCCATTTATGGCCCAGGAGTAAGCCCTGAGCACCAATTTGTGTGGCCAATAAACCAAAATAAACAACAACAATAAAAAGAATAGTCAATATATTTGAAATAAACTCAAGCAATATATGGGTAATATATTTTTAGGACCTGCATCATTAAATATTTCTAATGAAATAAAATATAATCATAGAAAAATCCCAGACACATTTACCTTGCTCAAAAGGTTTTGACAATGGACTATATTTCTATAATGATAGTCACCAGATACTGTACACTTGATGTGACTCGGATAGTATGGAAATTAAAGTTAAGTTTTATTTAATTTCAGGGCCAGAGAGAATAGCATGGAGGTAAGGCATTTACCTTTCATGCAGAAGGTTGGTAGTTTGAATCCCGGCATCCCATATGGTCCCCTGTGCCTGCCAGGAGCGATTTCTGAGCATAGAGTCAGGAGTAACCCCTTAGCGCTGCCGGCGTGACCCCAAAACCAAAATAAATAAATAAATAAAAATAAAAAGTTTTAATTTCTACAGCAATAGACATACATAAGAATATACATTTATATTTATTGATATTAGCAATTTTATTTTATTATTTTTGTCATATCCAGTGGTGTTCATGGTTCTGCACTCAGGAACTTCTAATGAGGCTTAGGGGACTAGAGGGGGTGCAGGGTATTAAACCAAGTTTGGTTTCATGAAAAGGAGATTCCCTCTGCACTATATCTCTAGCCCCGATATATGATGTACATACATATTATATATAATGTACGTATATATTTACAGATGTATATACTTCGCCTTTTGGAGAACCCTGGCCACTTGAGCTCTGGAGTTTCCCAAGAGTCTGAATTTTGCTGATTGCTTTCTCAGCCCTCATGTTCCTCTGCCCTCTCTATTTCCTGCAAATTGGCAGTAGAATCCAGAGGGTTATGTTTGATTCCTCTGGCAGTACTCCAAGTGGTGGTGCATTCTTTCATTCAGGAAGGACATAATATTTTATTATCTTTCTTTTTGTGATGTTAATAGCCATTAATGCTCACTGCCTAGATCCATTAATTCTCTAGAATTTGCAAAATGGTGATATTTTAATTCTACCGCTTATTAGCTGGAATACTTTTAGAATTTTATCCTTCAATTTCTATTTGGTAATCCAGTGGTGCTGTTGATATAGGAAATATAGGATAAATGCCTGAATCTTTCCCCTCTGTTTCCTAGTTTTCAAAATAATTAACTGGTTCCCTGTCATTCTCTAAAAACAATCAGAAAATACATATAAATGGTGGTAAGTTATATGTTGTTTATCTCTTTTTCTTCCTTCCCTCCATCACTTTCTCCATTCTTTCCTCCCTCCCTCCCTCCCTCTTTCCTCCTTCCTCCTTCCTTCCACCTTCCTTCCTCCCTCCCTCCTTCCCTCCTTTCTGCCTTCTTTCCTTCCTTTCTTCCCTTTCTTTTTCTTTTATCTTTTTCTCTTTCTTTTTTCTTCCTTCCTTCCTTCCTTCCTTCCTTTCTTTCTTCCTTCCTTCCTTCCTTCCTTTCTTTCTTTCTTTCCTTCTTCTTTTCTTTCTTTCTTTCTTTCTTTCTTTCTTTCTTTCTTTCTTTCTTTCTTTCTTTCTTTCTTTCTTTCTTTCTTTCTTTCTTTCTTTCTTTCTTTCTTTCTTTCCTTCCTTCCTTCCTTCCTTCCTTCCTTCCTTCCTTCCTTCCTTCCTTCCTTCCTTCCTTCCTTCCTTCCTTCCTTCCTTCCTTCCTTCCTTCCTTCCTTCCTTCCTTCCTTCCTTCCTTCCTTCCTTCCTTCCTTCCTTCCTTCCTTCCTTCCTTCCTTTCTTTCTTTCTTTCTTCTCTTTCCCTCTCCTTTCCTTCCTTCCCTTTTGCCCTTCTCCCCTTTTCACTTCCCCTTCTCTCATCTTTCTTTCCTCTTCCCTCCCCCTTCCTTTCCTCTTTTCTTCCTCTTATTTTCCTTTTCTTCCCTTCCCTTCCCTTCCCTAAAGTTCTCTTTCCATCCCATTTCAGAGGTTATTGCCAGCACACTATTTGGAGTTTGTCTTGGCAGTGTTCAGAGGACCTAGTGATTCTAGGAGTCTAGAATGCAAGTGCAAGCCATGTACTCTAGGCCATTGAACTATCTCCCTAGCCTGAACTTATTCTTTTTTAAATTGAGGATTCAACAGTCTAATTTGATCATGAAACTTCTTCACAATGACTCTTCTGTCCTGATATGACCCTGTTGAGTTTTTTTTATATTTATTTGGTTTTGTGAGCCAGTGATCAAACTCAAGACCTTCATAATGCCACGCAGGTGTTCTACCACTTGGTCCCACTTTATTCACTTATTACTTATGAATTTAAATAGGCCAGTTCCTGAAGAAAATTTCCACTCTTTTAGTGGAAATTTGTGTCCTAAGACCTTGATATTAATTAGTGCTAGCAATGTATCTCATAAATTCATATTGTTAGTTCCATATCATAGTGAGCACATTACAGAACTTGGCTTAGCTTCTCTCTTTATCCACTCTCCCCTCTTTCTGAGAGTTTTTTATTATACAGGTATAATTTTTTAATATCTTCCTGAAAAATGGAATGTCAAACCTTTTTATCATTATATTCATCTCTTTTTATTTATACTTTTGAGGGTGGGCCACACCTATTGGTGCTTAGGACTTTCTTCTGGCTCTTTGCTCAGGGATTACTCCTAGCAGTACTTGTGGGACATGATATAGTATTGGAGATTGCAAAGCAAGCGCCTACCCACTATATTATTCTACTGGTTTGTATTTTAATAATGATTTTTGTCTTAAAAACCTTTCACATTCAAACATAGCACAAATATTTTAGCTTTATTATGCTTATTTGCTTATTTTTTAATCTTTTTTCAAGTTTGCTGAGATATAATTAACATGCATTGCCATTTAACATTAAAATAAAAATTTCTTTTTGTTGTTTTTTTTTGTTTTTGTTTTTTGTTTTGTTTTGTTTTGGGGCCACACCCGGCAGTGCTCAGGGGTACTCCTGGCTATCTGCTCAGAAATAGCTCCTGGCAGGCACGGGGGACCATATGGGACACCGGGATTCGAACCAACCACCTTTGGTCCTAGATCGGCTGCTTGCAAGGCAAACGCTGCTATGCTATCTCTCCGGACCCCTTTTTCTGTTTGTTTTGTTTTGTTTTTGTTTTTGTTTTGTTTTGTTTTGTTTTTGCACATTTGTCACTTATCTTTTATTCTGAGAAATCTGGCTTTCAAAATCATAAAGAAACATGATTGAATTAATTTTTTCTCGAATCACAGTTTGCATATTTATCCACTTTACACAATCAGCAGTCATAGAATAATGAGACAACTACTAGTACTTCTAAGAATAATTACCAAGAAGAAAACATTATTATTTTATTTTGTTTTTGTTTTTGGGCCACACTCTATGACACTCAGGGGTTACTCCTGGCATGTGATCAGAAATTGCTCCTGGCTTGGGGGACCATATAGGACACAAGGTCTGTCCTGGTTCAGCTGCATGCAAGGGAAACACCCTACTGCTATCACTCTAGCCCCAAGAAAACATTACTTTTGTTAGTTTATTGCCAGCATCTCTGGTCATTGTGTCTAAAGTTCATCTTTTTGCTAGAGTCTTCAGGAAGGGAATCATGAAAGCTACATTTGCTGAGTTCACATAGTTTAACAACATTTTAGATATATGAGAAATTTTTGGTATATATAAATTGTTGGTTCATATTTTCTTTAAGTATCTTGATTTTGTTACTTCATTTTTTTCTAGCTTAAGTCAGTTGGGGGGAACTATTTATGTTAAACCTGGTGGTGGTTACTCTTAGCTCTGTTTCTGGTATCACTCTTGCTGGGACTCAAGATCGAACTCTAGGTTAGCTGAGCACAGAGCATGCACCTTACCTGACGTGCTATGCCTGAAGCCCCTAGTTTATGTCTCGAATGTAGTTTTTTTTGTTTTGTTTTGTTTTTAGAGTTGGGCATAATGGTAGTTCTCAGGGCTTACTCCTAACTCTGTGCTTCTTATATTCCACAGGAGTGGAACTTGAGTTGACTCTGTATAAGGAAAGGGCCTTACTCACTGTACTATTTCTCTGGCTTAAATTTAGCATTTAAATATTTTTTTATTTCTAAAGTGAGATTCTGTGATTTGCACTACTATTATTAATGGTTTTCATGCACATAATTCCAATGCATTTTCCATCAATAATGTACCTCCCTCCCTTTCCCAGGAACCCTAACATCTCTCCCTCCCAACACTACCTCTACCAAATCTATTGTGTTATCAATTTTTTCATTGTTGCCTTTGGACTGTGTTGCTATTTTGTTGTGCATCTTTCAATTTTCAAATGTAGTAATTTCAATTTTACTATAATATATCTTGGTATTGCTTAGTTGGAGTCATAATCCCCTGAATTCTGTTCTTTTTTGAGACACAACTATAGATTTTTCTTTTAATTTCAGAAAATATTTTTGGGTTAGGAAGACTATATGCAGTGCTGCAGTGTTGGCCACATACAAGGAAAATGTTTTTACTCCTGTCTTTACTCTCTGTCTTTACTCTTTGGGCCCATTAATTTCAGAAAAGTTTCTATACTTTTTGAGCATGATTTGCGCAAATTTTTCTTTTTAATTTCTCCTCAAACTTTTATTTTTATGTGATTGGTATTATTTTCTTTCAATTTTTTAATTTTTTAAAAATTGAAGTAGAGGGCCGGAGAGATAGCATGGAGGTAAGGCGTTTGCCTTTCATGCAGGAGGTCATCGGTTCGAATCCCGGCGTCCCATATGGTCCCCTGTGCCTGCCAGGAGCAATTTCTGAGCCTGGAGCCAGGAATAACCCCTGAGCACTGCCGGGTGTGACCCAAAAACCACAAAAAAAAAAAATTGAAGTAGAGGGCTGAAGTACAACAGGTAAGGCACTTGTTCAGGTTCAATCCTTAGCATCTCATTTGATCCCTTGAGTAATTCTTGAATATCACCAGTTTTGCCCCAAACCAAGCAAACAAACAAAGAAATTGAAGTATTATTGAGTGATAGAATTGTACGTTTTAGGTGTGATCCTTCAATATTTATCACTTTCTTTTTTATAATAAAATTAATTTTCGGGGCCGAAGAGAATGCATGGAGGTAGGGCATTTGCCTTGCATGCAGAAGGATGGTGGTTTGAATCCTGGCATCCCATATGGTCCCCTGAGCCTGCCAGAAGTGATTTTTAGGCATAGATCCAGAAATAACCCCTGAGCACTGCCAGGTGTGACCCAAAAACAAAACAAAAAAAATAATTTTTAATTGAATCACTGAGAGATACACAATTAAAAAATGATTTATGATTTAGTTTCAGTCATACAATGCCCAACACCCACCCTTTCACCAATGCACATGTTTCATCACCAGTGTCCCCATTTCCTTCTCACCCTCCCTTCTGCTGTTTCCCCTGCCTGTCTTCTTTCTCTCTCTCTTCTCCCCCCTTTTTAGATACTGTTGTTTGCTGTAGTTTTATTGAAGAGGTATCATACAGATCACTTTGCCTCCTTTCAGAACCCAGTTCTTATTCAGAATAATAATCTCCAACTAACATTGTCATAGTGGACCTTTCTTTGCTTTAACTACACTCCCCTATTTTTTGTGGCAAGCATCCTACCATGGATTGCTTCTCCTGGTCTTTGCCTCTATTGCTTGAGAATTATTACCATACTATTTTGGTTTTTATTTTTATTCCACAAATGAGTGTAATCATTGGATATCTATCTTTCTCCCTCTGACCCATTTCACTCAGCAATATACTCTACACATGCATCCATGTATAAGCAAACTTCATGATTTCATTTTTCCTAACTGGTTATTCTTTGGTGTAGGTGTAACACAGTTTCTTTATCCACTCATCTGTTCTTGAACACTTGGGTGATTTCCAGAATCTGGCTATTGTGTAGTGTTATAGATGATGATTGAAACACTGATGCTAGAGTGGACAGCAGGTTCCAAATTCATGACTATACTACTTATTGCTGCATGAATTACTTTGCTGGGCCTTGGGTCCCTCATCTGTTAAATGGGCATAAGAATAACACAGTGGGATATAGATGTAGTACATGGGTTAAGTTGCTTGCCTTGCATTTGACAGATCTGAGTTTGATGAGTTTGATCCTCTGCAACCCTAGTACCATGAACATGTCCCAGAAGAACAGCCCCTAGAAGTTGTCCTATCTCCACTAGCCCTCCCCCCAAAATGGGGGATAAAAAAAAGCCGGTAGTGCAAGGGATTGACCCCAGGGCCTCTTGCACATATGAGAATGCATTCTACCATGAGCTACAGACCCAACTCTCATGCATTCATGCATTCTTTATTAAAAAAAACTATTCTCTCTTGAAAAGCAGTTCAAGATTCCCAGTTCAGAGCCAGAGGCTGTTCACTCTGCTGCCTTTATCATCACTGAACAAGTATAAATCCCAGGTTGCTCCCAAGTATTATTGGGAACTTTGCTAACAAGTGTTCATATAGCATTATTTTTATCTAGCTTATATTATGCTCGTCTCCCATCACTGAATTCTTTGGGGAATATACAGGACACCCCTCCTAAATTCATAATCACTTTTATTAGCAGTCTCTCTTTTACCAGTGCACTGGTTTGAAGGTGATCTAGGAACAAGGATTGTATTTCACTGCACTTGAGAGAAGAGGGCAATAACATATTCCATGTACTTGTGGCTTCTCTCTGCTAGCATCTGCCACACTGTTTAGTACTTCAAGTTACACAAACTGGTGGTATCAGGAAAAGAAGGTATTATTTTCCAGTTGAAAGCAAGAAATAAGAGTAATGTCACTGATACATAGTCTTTTCCCCCCTGTTTTGAGTACACTGAAGGATATAGTGCTGCTGTCTGCAGACGATATAAATCATCAAATTTTCATCAGTAAGTGTTAAAGCCCATTTGATATTTAGCATCCAAGAATTTATCAGGTGTTCTCGAATTTGCATTTGACCCTACATAGAAGATTTTTAAAGTAGACCTTCTGTGTACAATGAGAAAGAGAGAGATGAGAGAGAAAGAAAGAGAGGAAGAAAATGAATGAAAGAGATAATCAATAAATTTTGTAGCTTTATAAAGGAAAAGCAATAGTCATTCATGTATTTATGATTAATGCATGTATTTATTTTTTGAGGATGAACTTTAATACAAGGGAACTATGTAAATTTTTGGAATCTGTAGTATTTACGAATCTCATGAATATGTCTCTAAAATAAAGATATTTTAATGCAATTTCATTATTAATACCTCTTAAATGTACATTGATATATAAATGCTGAAATTTTTTCCAGATTATATATACTTCTAGTTTTTGAGTTTTAGAGAATGATGTATCATAGAACCTATAAACTGGAAGAATTTGGGCTAGATTAATATACAAGGGTTAAGGACTTGACTTGTGTGCAGCAGACCCTGTTTTGTCTCCCAACTCCATTTTCATAGTTCCATGTGCACTGCCAGGAGTGATCCCTAAACACAAAGCCAGAAGTAATATCTGAGCACAGCCCAAAACAAAACCATCCCCATCCTTCTCCCCCAAAAGGGGGAAATAAAGAAGTCTGCAGATAATGAACTGGAAGACTTCCTTGGCAACATCTATTTCTAGTTAGTTCAACCTCCCTCTTGTTTTTTGTTTTGTCTTAGAGTAATTGCTGGGCCTTGGCAACATGCAAGGCAAATGCTCTTACCTTGAGCCTTATCTGACCTATCAACTTTCTCTTTAACTATTATGAATTTTAAGCCTATTGTAGTATATTTCTTTAGAGCAGGGAGAGTCAAGTGGATGTTTTGAGACCATGCAATCTTTTTAGTGGTAGGGATGGGGCAAGAGGCCTGTGACCTCTTGGTGATGCCAACTGAGACATTGATGTACAATGTGGAACACACAGGCTGCTGGGAATTGAGTCCAGGGACTCATAAATGCAAGGCATGTACTTTACTGCTGGCTCATGTCCTCCTACCCCTACAATGAAACTTTTAAAATGTTCTGATAGGTTGTAGTTTAAAGGGAAACATTTTACTCTGTAATGAATTTGTAAGCAGCTCTTCACATATCCTCTGTGCTCACTCTGTGACTTACATCTCTAGCAGAATTCAGGCCAATAATTCTTTTCACCAGATGCTCTGAGGAACATTGAAGGCATTGCATCTATAACTGAATTACAGTTCACTCTTCCACTCCCAAACTACTTAGTTTCTGATTATGCATGTTTTTGGTCATCATTACCACAGGACTGTTGCCATTTTGTATGCTGTTTTTTTTTTTTTCTTTCTCATAGTTGATATTGAAGACTTAAAGGTCATATTAATTCTGTCTTACAACCTTCTATCAAAATCTGTCCTCTTCATCCTCCCTGTTCCTCTGTTGGGCTAGGTCCCCTTCGCCTCTTGATAGGACTGTTCCCATAGACTCTTCTTGTAGTTCTTTATTCTGGCTTAACCACAATCCCAGTTCTTTGTCATCTCCATGGATTTTTCAATCCTGGCTGTACTTTAGTCATGTTGAGATTTGGAGACTTACTGAGGTCTGGCCCTATGCCCAGAAATGGATTTAATTCAGTTGGGCTCTGGCATCAGCATTTTCAAAATCTTTCCAGAAGAGTTCTCATCTCCAGAGTCACAACTCCAGGGTTGACAACCATCGCTTCACTTTGTCAGCACAGTTAGTTTTCTGTAAAATACACTCACTAGGTCACTCTGTTCCCTCAAAATCTCTCTTAACTTGGGAAATCCTAACTTTTACAATGCCTTCTGGGACTTTCATAAACTGCAGAAGGAACTTAACTATATCTCCAAGCACTCCTCTGACCATTGCTTCTCTGTACCTTTCTGTACCTTCTCTGTACCTTTTGTGTAGTCCTCATACCTTACTCTTCTCTTCTGGAATTTAGTGTGCTCTTGATGATGGGCTGGTTTCTCCCTTTTGCTTTAGGGAAGCAAAACCTACTTAGTTTATCTTTAGGAATATTACCTTTATTATAAAATCTCTTTGCCACCAGATTTTCACTTATCACAGAATATTAAACTATTTCACATACTTGGCTGTCTTGCTCCTCTACACCAGAGCCATCTAGTGAAAGTTTATGTACTCCTGATGATATTCTATGCTCTCCAGTATTGTCGTTGATATGTAGCTACTCATGTCTCTTGGACACCAAAATTATGACTCTACAACTGAGGAACAGAATTTTTAGTTTCATAAAATTATTCATTTAACTATTTACTGGGTGATGAAAAGGACAAACTTAGCAGTATTCAGGGGCCACACCTGGCTGTGTGCTGAGAAATCATGTCTGGTGGTGCTCAAAGAATGGGACCATTTTCTTAGCTGCAGCAATATATGAAGCAAATGCTTTAATCTTTGTATTTTCTCTTAACCTCTTAGTTTCCCTTAATTTCATTCCGATATCTACATGCGGCTAGTGAATGTTCGTTGGAATATCATAGAGCTCAATGATAAGCACAATGAAAATTATTTATATTTTATATTATTAAATGGTTATTCATTAACATTTGCTTACTGAATAAATGATTCCAAAAAAAAACAACCTAGGCAAAAAACTAGATTTTTTGTAGTTTTCATGCAAATGAATAAAAGTCCTGACTGTGAATGTAGTACATTTGATCACATTTGACTCATTCATGTTCCTATTTGACAGGTGAGGAAATCATGGGTCAGAGAAGTTAAATAACCTAGCCAAATCATAACTATAAAAAAAGAAAGAATGTGATCATGCCTACAGGTACCTATAATTATTACATTGCATATAGCAAGCACATTTCTTCTGATCTTTTTAGTTAGAGGCCTCTGAAAATGTAAACCCCAGAGGAAATGTTCTGTGCCTTGTTTGTGATTTAGAGCCCATCTGGTCGTTTCATGTCTCCAAAGGTTGACTCGTATCCTTTGGTCACTTAAGAGATGCCTTTTCTTGAGGTCTGGGGCTGTCAGAGGCCAGTATCAGATTTCTTGTTTTGGCACTATTGCAAATCTGTCAAAGATTGGAGGTCATTTGTTTGACCCAGGAGAGCTTTTTCTTTGTACATTGTTTTGAAAACTGACTGCAAAATTTGAGTTGCTTGAAATGGGATGCATGATGATATTATTAAAGCTAAAGTTTAGAGCACAGGTCCAGGAGAGGAATAACATTAAGGTTCATCTAAGATCTTAATGTAAGATTGTCTTATAACCCGAAAGCATTTTTTTTATTATACAGATCTAAATTATGGCACTATTAGTAGGGGGAGGGTAATTACATTTTTGGTGGATAGTGAATCTCAATTCTTATTTATAAGAAGTCTATTTGATTAAATCCTTATAGCTTCCTTGTTCATTCTATTTCTTTTGCATGGTATGTTGAACACTAAGGTGATTTTACTTCAAGGGAACATGAGTTTTTGGTTCAAATTTTATCTCAGTTATTCACATAAATATCAGCTGTGATAACATTTATTATAATTTTAGAGTTGTGAACATATACGACAGGACTGTGATCAGCCTCACCTCTGCTTGCTAAGATTGATTTGTGGTGGGGATAAGGAGTTCAGTCTGATTTGATAAAGGAACCAAAATGCTGTTGTCATTAACATTGTTCTCTAAGATTCATCGTCTTGATTCACTCAAGAAAATATATTAATTGCCGTTGCTGAATTGGTAATGTTTAGATTACTAGTAGAAACTAATGATGAGACAGGGCATAATAATAAAATGGAATCAGGGGCCAGAGAGATCATATAGTGGTCAGAGTGCTTGTTTTGCATCTCTCCAACCTGGCACCACATATGATTCCCTCCCCCACACTCCTAGCACTGTCAAGATTCACTCCTGAGCACAGAGCCAGGAATAGGCCCTGAGTACCAGTGGGAATAGCCAAAAATAAACAACAACAACAAAACAAAAATAGTAACAATAGTGGTATCATGCTTATATTTGTACATGCTTATATTATATTAGTTCTTTAATTTAGCTTTAATGCTTATATTACATTATATCAGTACATGCTTTTATTAGTATAAAGTTAGCAATTAAAAGGCTGTCATCAAATTAAAAAAAAATAGGGCCCGGAGAGATAGCACAGCGGTGTTTGCCTTGCAAGCAGCTGATCCAGGACCAAAGGTTGGTTGGTTCGAATCCCGGTGTCCCATATGGTCCCCGGTGCCTGCCAGGAGTTATTTTCTGGACAGCCAGGAGTAACCCCTGAGCAATGCCGGGTATGGCCCAAAAACCAAAAAAAAAAAAAAAAAAAAAAAGAAAGAAAGAAATCTTTTGCTTTTTGAACCATATCCTGTTGGGCTCGAGCTTAATTTCTGGCTCTGTGCACAGGGATCATTTCTGACCAATATTCAAGGAGTCATATCAGGTACTGGGGATCAAACTTGCGTAGCGTGTGTGCAAGACGAGTGCCTACCTGCTGTACTATCATTCTGACCTCAGAACCAGTGAAGGCTTTGTGGAAGAAGGAACTCTTATTATGTGGCACAGGGAAGAATTCTTTTAGAAGAAGAAGGGCAGGGTTTTGTGCAGTGGTTTAGACTTGTGCAAAGGTTTGGATATGAGAAAGTTCATACACTGTTCCAGTAGTAGCTCTCTATGATAGGGTAGAAGCCAGGAAATGGCAGATGTAACCAGTCAACATCAAGAAGGGCGTTGTGAGAACCCACGGACCTTTCAACTTTTGGGGTGTTGGGAAGATATAAAATTTTTTTTTGAAATCTGGGAGTATGTAATATAGAACATCCACCTAAATATTGGTATTCAATGCCTTTTTTTTTTTTTTTTGGTTTTTGGGTCACACCCAGCAGCGGTTACTTCTGGCTTTATGCTCAGAAATCGCTCCTGACAAGTTCAGGGGACCAAATGGGATGCCGGGATTCGAACCACTGTCCTGCTGCATGCAAGGCAAATGCCTTACCTCCATGCTGTCTCTCCGGTCCTGGTATTCAATGTCAAAAAGCTGAAGATGTGTCAGGGAAGCTCTCTGGAAATTAAGTATGTACATCTTGTGAACTTGGATTTTACAATTTGACTTCTATGTGAGTAGGTTTGAGGAGTACTAGTCCAAAGTCAGGAAAGAGCCTTGAGAAGGCACTTGATGGGTTCCATGGGACACACTTTTTTGAGATCAAGTGAATCTCAGTTGAGGTCATGAAAAGGAAAAGATGGTGGTGTTGAATTTGGTGAAATCATCAAAGATACCATGGGTTATTAATAATAAAATTCATTTTATCACCATAAAGAAAAGAAACTAGTTTCAGAAAAGAGGTTGTTGGACCAGAAAAATAGTCTAGAAAATTTGACTTTCTGCCTTGCAAGTATTTGGTGAGTAACTCAAATCGCTGATGTCCTATTTGCCTTGAGTGCTATCCTGGAAGTTCTGCTTCCCAGGGCCCAAAATTAATTCTCATCACAGTATTATAAAATAAAAATATCCATGAGTTGGTGAGACTTACCCAAGCACTGTATATCTTTTTTTTTTTTTTTGGCTTTTGGTTCACAGCCAGTGGCGCTCAGGGGTTAGTCCTGGCTCTGCGCTCAGAAATCACTCCTGGCAGGCTTGGGGGACCACATAGGATGCCAGGAATCAAACCACCACCCGTCCTGGTTCGGCTGCATGCAAGGCAAATGTCCTGCTGCTGCACTATGCCCTACTGCTGCCCTATCTCTCCAGCCCTTGCACTGTATTCGTAAACCCTCAGGCAAATGGGTCTGATGAAGCAGGGTATCAGAGGAGAAATAATACCAAGCCAGTCATTAGAAGATTCATTGGAGTCAGGCTGCTTTTTGCCTCCTGACCTCTTTGCCATCTGCTCTCTCTACACCCCCAAAGCCAGAACTGATTTCTCTTTATTTAAACTAACTCCCAGTACTAGGCGGGAGAAGGTCCAATCAGATACAAAACTAACTATCCAGTGGACTTTCACATATCAAAGGATGAGGTCACTGGGAAGAGGAAGTTGGGGGAACACCTTTGTTTAGGGTTTTAGCTGGTTAACCTTACACACTACACCAGTTGAGTGTGAGGACACACTGAGGTGTGACCCATGGAGATAGAATTTCGTGAGCATGTGTGTGAGCATTTCCATGACTTTCTGGGAGTGATGTGTGTCTCTTGGCCAATAGAACCTGTTCCAGGGACTATATGTGAAGGTATTGTGGGTTCTAGAGGACAAAACCCCAAAACATCATCACTGTGACAGTAATGAGCAAGGGGATAGAAAGTAAAAGACAGGGCCCAGAGAGATAGCACAGTGGCATTTGCCTTGCAAGCAGCTGATCCAGGACCAAAGGTGGTTGGTTCGAATCCCGGTGTCCCATATGGTTCCCCGTGCCTGCCAGGAGCTATTTCTGAGCAGACAGCCAGGAGTAACCCCTGAGCAACACTGGGTGTGGCCCCCCCCCAAAAAAAAAGAAAAAAAAAAAGAAAGTAAAAGGCTGCTGAAAAAGTTAGCAGGTATTTGAGAGCCCAATTAACAGGCAAAACACTTAGGAAAGAGCTGGAGAGATAGTGCTTTCCTTATTTGTAGCTGTTCCTAGTTCCAATCCCTGATCACAGAGCCAGGAAGATTCCCTGAGAACCCCTGGGCGATCTCATCCCTTTTTTCATGTTCCCCATCCCTCCAAAAAAGTCATTTGGGAAACAAGAATTCGAAAAGAGGATTGGCAGCTGGAGCCAATCAGCCAGTTCCATGAAGATGGAAACAATGCACAAGAAAGGCAGCCAAGGTCTTAGTGCTGATGGTGGGAGGTGTGTAGATGGTGACCCAGCGAATCTCCAGATACTTGGAAGAGTGGAAGAAAAAAAATGGTGATAATGGGGCCTGAGAGATAGCACAGTGGTAAGGCATTTGCCTTAGATGCAGAAGGATGGTGGTTCAAATCCCGCATCCCATATGGTCCCCAGAGCCTGTCAGGAGCCATTAAGCATAGAGCCAGAAGTAACCCCTGAGCGATGCCGGGTGACCAAAAAAACAAACAAACGGGCCCAGAGAGATAGCACAGCGGCGTTTGCCTTGCAAGCAGCCAACCCAGGACCTAAGGTAGTTGGTTCGAATCCCGGTGTCCCATATGGTCCCCCGTGCCTGCCAGGAGCTATTTCTGAGCAGACAGCCAGGAGTAACCCCTGAGCACCGCCAGGTGTGGCCCAAAAACCAAAACCAAAACCAAAAACAAACAAACAAATAAACAAAAATGGTGACAAGGCACTAAGAGAAGAATCTGACTATGTTGTTTGATAAAGGAGTTGTTAAAATGATAACAGAATCTTTTATTTAAGCCTTACTTAAAAGTTTAAAGTTTAGCAGTTGAGGATTAGTTAAACTTAAAGTTTAGCATCGGGAATTTGTTAAGCTTAGATTTTAATATCAGGAATTCATTAAATTTACATTTTAGTAGAGTGAGCAGGGCATTTGCCTTGCATGCGGCTCACTTGGGTTCAATCCCTGGCATTCCATAAGGTTCCCTCAGCATAGGAGTAATCCTTGAACATTGTTGAATGTGGCCCCAAAATAAGAACAAGAAAAGTTTAATTTTAGAACTTCAGATATCCTTTTAACTGGGCAGTTAATAAGCAGAAACTTACAGTTTAGTGATGTTTAGGGGAAGAGGGGGCAAGCAACATGTAGAAACAGCCAGAGTAGGTAAGTGGAAATGCAGTGAGCTGGATTGTGTGGTACAGACATTCAGCAAGACTCTCAAACAACCAACTGGTAGCTTTTCTTGGAATTGGGGGCCTTGTGCATTCAGAGCACCACTGTGGATGTACAGTGTATGGTCACTGGAAGTGTACATGCCTGACAAAGAATATTTTTCCTGTTTCTTTTATTAATAATTTTTTTGAACAAGTGTATTATAAATCTTTCACAGTAATATTTTAGGTACATAGTGACATTGAATCAGGGTCATTCCCACCACCAATGTCCTCCCTCCACCCCTGTTCCCAGCATGCATCCCATATTGCCCCTCCTTTGTCCCCCTGGATGTAGTATAAGTGGTCTCTTCTGTGTCTAGCTTGTTGTAGATTGGGTATCGATTCTGTTGTAATTGGCTTTGGATTTGGCATTTAAGTCTGATTATTTTTTATTTCTACTCAATGTTTATATGACTGTTTGGTCTTGGTGCCCTCCATTATTTTACCCTCAATCTGTGAGGCAGAACAGGATGGTTCAAGTTGTGTATTTCTGTTTGAAGGTAAGGAAAAAAAAAGAAAAGGAAAAGGGGGGGGGGATTCAAACAAGCAAAAAATAAACATTTTTATCAAGATGCAAAGGCCGAAAATTTGATGGTGCCAAAATGGCCACATGAGTTTTCTAGAAAATTCTTTGAGTGGCACTATTAATGGCCCCCAAACAACCAATCATTTTCAAATGTTCCTACCCTCTTTTTTGGTCTGCATGTAACACTGTCCTTTTTATAAAAATCCTCCTCATCCCTAAATTCGTGTGTGCTTTCCTAATGG